>NC_063242.1:0-300937 GCF_020740725.1 Corvus hawaiiensis
CTGGGGGTGGGTTTTCCCCTTCCCGTGCTAATTAGTCCCTACTTCTAGGAGGTTTAGGTACCTTTCTTTCCTGGGAGGGATTTCTTAACATAGCTACCGAGGCTTTGGGAGTCTTCTTTTTCTCCTACTTTCTGCAAAAACACCCTGTGATCCACAAATGCCACAATCCAGACGCCCAACTTCAACAAGACATCCTTTTTACCTAAAAACACTCACTCTCAACTCTTAGATCTTTGGAAGTTTTACCCCTGCAAAATTCCCCTATCTTTCCACCACTGAATTCCTCAGTCCTGCTTCCAAGGATTTCTTGAATACCACGGGGCTTTTCTCAACATTTACCCCCACGACCTTCCCTACGTGCCCACTGCTCATCACTTCGTTTTTCCCTCAATGTGTTCGTTCTCCACCCCAGAGAGTTTGTCAAGTGTTGCCCCCAAAATGTTCCCCATCTGTCCACTACTCAGTTCCCCATTTTGCCTCCAAAATATTCCTTCTGTCCCCTCCAGATTGCATCCACTTTTACCCCCAACATTTTACTTCCTCTACAATATTGATCAAACCTTTTCCATCCCAAAAATGTGCACTCTCTCCCTTAAACAGCACCTCAGCTTTTCCCTCAAAAACGCCCCAGAGAGAAACTCAGATTCAGCCCCCAAACTCCCATTTTCCTACACAAACAGTTCTTGTGGCCCCTCTCAATTCCCCCAGGCTTTCAGCTAAAGGAAGAACTGGAAGCCTATTCCCTCATCTCCGCCCCTGTTTTGCTTTCCCGGAAAACCTTGCGATCCCACACTTCCTCCAAGAGATCTGCTGGGAGTACTGCAAGGTTTGCTCTCTCAGAGCGCCAGGGGGGTTTACAGCACTTGTTCCTCTGCATCTTTACCCTTTCATCAGCTTTCCCCTGGAACGGTGTTGTGGGAGAAGCTTGGAATTACCAGAAATGGATCAGGTTCACATTTCTGCCCCACCAGTTTTTATCTGGTTTGAAATTCCTGGAATTACCCTCAAATGTGCCCTAGAACACTGCTGTGAAAGGATCAATGAGAAGAACAGCCTGAAAGCAGAAAACCACCTCCAGCAGCAGCCAGAATGATCCCATTTCTCTTCTTACCTGGTCCTGCCAGAGCTCCCAACAGCCATTCCCATTCCGAAACAAGAGCTATGGAAGACATTCCTGCTGTCCGTGAGGGTGAGGTGGCAGTTCTGGATGTTCTTTGCTGTGGAACCAGACAACAAACAAAGTGTAAAGGATCTTGGTGGTCCCTTCCAAGCCAAACCCAGCCCGTGATTCCATGCGTGGATCAGCACCTGTCCCAACTCCATTCCAGAAACCTCCTCCCACTAACCCAGAACTTTCCTTTTTCTGCTCAACATCAGGGATTTGCTGCCGAGTGCCCCGAGCAGGGGACGCCTCAGCCTTCCCTGGGACCGCAGCATTCCCTGCGCTGCCTCAGCACTCCCTGCGCTGCTGTTCCACGCCGATCCCGTGGTCCAGCGCCTGTGCGGGCTGCAGTGCCGGGCTCTCCCCACAAGGCGGCAGCACCGGGAGCGAGCAGCCCCGGCCGGTCCCGCTGGCTCGGGGCAGCTGCGCCTTGAACCCGCCCTGAGCCGGCGGGGCCGTGAACACAACGAGCAACAACCCCACCGATCCCCTTTATTTCACCCTCAAAGGCACAGGATCGCAGCATTTCCTGGGCTGGAAGGGACCCACAGGGAGCATCGAGTCCAAATCCTGGCCCTGCACCCCAAGAATCCCACCCTGTGCCCGAGAGCCTTGTCCAGACCCAAACTCTTCCCCCAAGATCCTGAAAACACAGAGGGGCTGGGAGAAGGATGACAATGGAGGATTTTTTATATAGATCTCCTTGCATGATCGTTATATAATATTATTAGATAGTCCAGGAACCCATGCCTGTGCCGGGACACCCATCCCTGGGCCGGAATACCGATCCCCCGCGGCCCCCACCATCCGCTCGGGGCTGTCCCCGTTCCCCGCTCACCTCCGAGCCCGGAGCACCCGCGCCGGTGCCCCCGGCCCGGCCGCGCTGCTCCCCGGGCTCCCCGCCATTGTCGCTCCTGGCGAAGAAGGGCGGAAGTCACCGGGACCGCACCAATGTGGCTATTCGACCTTCTCAAGATGGCGGCCGGAAGGACCCCGCTCCGTCTATTTGGCTGCCTGAATGCTCCCGCCTGCCCCAGGCGCCGCTGACCCCACAGGCGGTGTCCGCATAGCGGGAAACGCCTCAGAAATCTGCGTGCAAGCGCTGGGCTGGCGTCGGCGTCGGCGTTGCGTTCAGGCAGCCGAATAGACGCAGCTGTGGGGGCCTTCCCTGCCGCCATATTGAGAAGGTCAGAAAACAGCATACACGGCCGCCATCTTTAGCGTGGCGGTGACGCGACTTCCGCCCTTCGCCGCCATCTTGGGTGCTGGCAGAAGCCACTTCCGGTCGAGCCGCCATCTTTTGTGTGGTACACTTAAGGGCCCCCGCCGCCCCTCACAAGGGCGTCTATTCGGCTGCCTGAATCCGGCCCGGACTCCGACGCCGGCCCCGCGCTTTCCGCGCGATTTTCCGCGGTGCTTCCCGGCGCGAGGACACGGCTGCTGGGGTCAGCGGCGCCGGAGGCGGGCGACTGCTCCGCGACCGGCGGCAGGCATCGGCAGGGACACCTCTCAAAGGGGCCTAATGCGTCCGCCATCTTGAGTGTGGCGGAAGTGTAAACCACCCTCTGCAAGGTCCTGGCAGGTTCTAATAAAAACGTCACTTAACGCCGTCCCGAGAGCGCAGAACTGCGCCTTCCTTTCCGAGCCGCCTCCTTGAGAGCGACACGCGGGCGGCTCCATTCCGACCGTGCCCGCCCGGTGCCCCCCGCCCGGGTCGCGCTGCGACCGCGCCTCTGCTGCCCGGCAAAACCGGCCCCGCCCCCCGCGCTGTCATTCCTCGCGGTCATTCCTCGCCCCGCACGGCGCCCACTCCTTTCCCCACTCATGGGGCCCCACTCATGCACGGCCGTGTCCCTCGGCGCTCCGAACCGTCCTTCGCCCCTCCCCTCCGCTGACAGACCCAGCCCCGCTCGCTCCCGCTCCTTGCCCTTGCCACGCTCAGCAGCCACCGAGGCCGCCCGCCCTCTCGGCTCAGCCGGCACCGGGCGGCAGCAGCGCCGGGGCGCCGTGTCGGGGGCGGCAGTGCCGCGCTCTCGCCACCAGGCGGCAGCAGCGCCGCCCAGCTCAGCCCGGGGGCAGGGACAGAGCAGAGGGAAAAGCCGGCTCTGGGCGCTCTGCAGCTCCTGCAGCCCGAGCGTCTCGGCTCCTGGGGCCAGGCACTTGCTTCTTTCCTTCCTACAGAAAAACGCCGGCTCGTTATTCGCAAAACTTGCTGATCTCTATTCCCAGCTTCTTATATTCCTGTATGCGACAGAGTAGAGAGAGAGGGCTGGCTCATTTCAAAACGAATTTACATCTAAATCAGTAGCACTTGCCTATAGATGTAAAAATGAAGAACTTAACAGGTTTTAGTATTCTGCACACATCCCTCGCTGGGAGGAATGGTAAAAAGTTAAAAACGAATGAAATGTAAAAAGTAGAAAGTTAGAAACAAAGTTACAACAGCAGAAATTTAGAAACAAACAAAGAGGTAAAATACAACAAACAAACAAATTTCCAAAGGTCAAAAGTTAAAAACAAACAAAGTTAGAAACAAAAAAAAAAAATTAGAAACAAAATTAGAAAGGTAGAAATTTAGAAACAAAGTCAGAAAGGCAAGTGTTGAGCCTTTGACAGGGTACCCTTCCTTCTCGGACCAGGGTGAAAGAGCAGAGGAGGCTGCTGTTCTGCTGAGTTCTTTATTTCACAGTCTCACAGCTGTCTTGAAGGCAGAGTTCGAATGGGGTTACATGATAAAGCCAAGCAGCAGCAGCAGGCAAAACCAGCTTCTTCTATATGCTCCATACACTGTATTTTTTCTTACAGAAGTGTGGATTCTATTTGTTAATTGACCAGTAAGATTAACACACCATTCTAGTTTTCTTTTACTTAACCCATCCTGGTCTAATTCTAACAGTCGTAAGCCTCACACAAGTGTCATCTGCCCTTGTTCCATAAGGAATCCCTCTACAGACAGGGAGTTGTCACCGGCCCCGTGCTCATGGGCTGCAGGGGACACCTGCACTGAGGAGGAAATGGAAACGGGAAAGAGGGAAATGCAACCGGATGGGACGCACCTCTGGCACCACACTTCCTCTTCTTCCTGCTGTCCTGGAAAGTCCCAAGTAAATCCAGTCCCTCAGACCTTGCATCCCTGAACACCAGGAGAACCGGTGTTTTACCCAGATCCCAGTGCCCTGCACGGCTGCGCTGACACGAGCGCAGGCCGATCGCTCCGCCCAGCACCATCCCTCATTTTCCTCCCACGGCTCCCCAAGCGGCCCCAAACCACCCCAGCGTGTCTGTGCCGGGGCCAGGGCCTGCCCCGAGCCCGACCAGAGGCTGTCACCCAGCCCTGCACCAGCTCCCACCCCCGGGAGAGCTGGGAATGCACTGAGAGCTCGGCTCCCCGGGCTCCCCAGCACCCAAACCGGTCCTCGGACACACAGAAATGCCCAACCTGCCCCTCTGGGCACAGCCAAACACCACAATTCCATCATCCCCAAGGAACTCTGGCACTTGCCTCTTCACCTCTGCCCATTTCCAGTAGCCGGGGCTAGGACCGGCCTGTCAGAAAGAGCATTCCCTAGGCAGTTCATCCCAGCCCAGAGGAGAAGAGGAGCCTGTCCCTGACCCACACCATGGGCAGGACAAGGGGGGCCCTAGCTGGCTTTGCCTACTCCAACACCAAAGCTCTTGGTCCCAAAGATGGGGCGAGTTCAGTGGTTTTTCCTGTCCTGAAAAGAGAGCAGAAAAGGGAAGTTAATCCCACTGTGGAATCCAAGACTCCTGCATTTCCTATTTCTGCTCTGATTGCTCACCGTGCAGTTTCATCCATGGGAAAAAAAAGGAGAATGACACCATATCAAATAAAAAGTGCCCTTTTCCAGCATTTTTATTCCAGGCCTTAAAAGGATGCTCATTTCTCTTCTAGCATTGTTTCCCTCATTTTAGGAGAACCGTTTTCATCCCAGACCCCACTCTCGTCAGTTGTTCGATCCTCTGGCACTGGATTTGGACAAAGGAAGGGACGCACCCGGATCGCAGGAAATCACTGAGAGAAAACCCTTCCAAAACCTGACAGAGAAAAACAACAGGACATGCAGGAAGACACATCCCTCATTTGCACGTCCGGAGTGCTTTTCTAAAGACTTCTCTGCATCTGGATGCTCTTTGCTCTTGGCTTTCTTCACAAGAATGCATTTGCTGCTAAACACGTCTCAGACCCTTACTTGATCGGGATAAGGTGGGATGGAGATGAAGACTCACACAGGGAATAGCCAGGGAGATGCAGGGCCTGGGAACATCAAGGACAGAGAAGAGATGGAACAGGGATTGTTTTTCTTGTTTAGAGCCAGAAGTGCTGTGAGCTTGGAGAACACATGGCACCGCAGGGATCCAGGGCAGGAGCGGGATAACTCCGGGATAAGGGGAATCTGCCCCCACTCCAGGGCTGTGCCAGTGAAGGAGGGGAATTTTTTAGTGCCTTCATTGCACACAAAAAACAAACCCAGCACCTCCGAGCTGGACTTCCGTGAGCTGCAACACAAAGCGGCCCCTGGCCTTTGGGGGAACACAACCTCCCCGAGTCACGGAGCCAGGGGATGACACTTGGGAATGATCCCTGCTGCCTGCAGGCAAATCAGATGAGGGAGCCACAGGAACTCTGGGGTTTCCTGCTCTTCCTGCAACGCCATCGGTCCAGACCAGGAGACCTTTCCTGGAACAGATCTTCCCTGTAAAGGGAGCTGCACCAAAGCTCAAGCCCTCATTTAGAGACCCTTGGAAAAGCAAAGGTGAGAGGGGATTACCTGGAGCCCCAGGGGACCGAGGTGAAGGCGATGAAGAAGCACACAGCAAAGTGCTTCCACTGCTTCTCACTCCAGCAAGGGGAACATCCCTGGAATTTCATGTCCAGCGTCTCTCCCAAACCCCACAGGTGAACCCATACGTACTCCAGGACTGATCTCCTTCAAACTTCCAGCAGCACAGACCCACCGGGAGGAACTGCAATCCAAGGACACACATCAGCAACCGTCTTCCCGCTTGCCGCTCTCTCCACATTTTCCCTTTCCAGTGGGATGCAGGTGCCACCCCCCGGAGGCAGGAGAACTGCCTTGCAATCCGCTACAAAACCTGCCTGGAAAGCCCAGGATGCCCGGAGCCAGCAGCCGTTTCTCCTGGAGCGCCTGCTGACAGGCATTTGAAGCCTGCTGTGCCTCACAGCTGCTTTTCTGCCAAGGGCATTCCCATCTTTTCTTTTTTAGCCCAAATAAAGCTTTGCAAAGCTGAGTTTTGTGAGAAGTGCTTCATATTTGGATTATTCTTAACTTGGAGTTTCCCTCGGCACCAAAATCAGGGGCTAAACCCAACATGGCCTCAAAGGGCCATAAGATCCCAGATATCCAATCCCCGGTTCCCTCAGGATTGGTTCATTAAAGCTTTTCAGGGGTAATTTGGCAAACTTCAGGGTTTGGTGATTTCACCATCAAAGCCACATGAAACCTGTGCAAAAGGAACTTAACTAAAGCTGGCTAAAAGTGGTCCCTGCTGATGACTCATTAAAACACCCCCTTAAAAAGGAGCTAGGATTGATTCCACACTCACAAACCCCCCTTGCCACGATCGGCGCTCTCTGCCCGCCAAGGACACGGCACCGGGCAGGGACATTTCTCCCACTCCCCGGCACAGACCTCCTCCTGCCACATCCAGGGAACCGCAGCCGCTCAGGGAACACCAACTTTGTCCTGGGCTGGGAACAGGACAGGGACAAGGAACACTTTGAAGTCATTCCCACCTCGGTGCGGTCCAGACCCGGCAGAAAGCGCTTCCCACACCTCTCCTGGAATTCTCTTCCCCGGCCCTTCCAGCTTCGGAAGGCTTCTGGGGGAGCCTCAACTTTCGGTGCAGCTCAGAAGCTGCACGCGCCTAAAGCATCCCCACGGGAACACGAAGCTTCCCTCGGGCATTTCGTTTCTTTATCCCAAATATTCTCCCCACTCAGCCACAATCTAGAAAGAACAAAAGGGAAAAGAAGGAAGACCAATTAATTCTGACGTAAGGAGTCTTGACTATCCCGACACACTGCCACGTGAAAAAACATCCCTGCCCCTCTAACAAATCCCTCTGATACTGGCTCCATTCAGGATCAATTATTTAAACGCTGTATTAAGGAGCGTAAGGACACAACGCTTGGAATTCTCAACAACGGCTCAGCTCTCGGCTACTCCAAGCACTTTCCCACCCGGGGAGCTGAGCTGTCCCAGATTTAAACGCCACGTTTGATCCAAATCCGATAGAAATCTGATCTTGTTTGGCTACTGAGCTTTCCCAAAAGCTGTGCAGTCAAGCCTGGAAATCCTCACTGAAGCCTTGCCATGTCACATTGGGATTTACCCTTGGGAAAACCCCACTCTGAGCACTTGGGTTTCAAAAGGTTGCACCCGATGTTGCAGACACAGAATTCCTGTGGGGTTTGGCATTTCCTGCACCTCCAAACACGTGAAAAGAATGAAGTGCAGAGTCCCAAGGCTCCATTATTGCCGTTCTCCTCACATCCCTCTCCTCAGCTGCACGTGGCTTTGTGCCTCCTCTGAAGGGCTGGAAAGGAATTTGGGAAACCCCCCTCAGCTTCTTCGGTTTTCAGCCTTTTCTCTGAGGCGGCCCAAAAGGCAAACAGGAAAAAAAACCCCCAGAAGTGCACAAAATCCCAGCCTCTCCCAAGATGCAGCTCCTCACACCAAACCTTGGGAGAATCCCTGGTGCTTCCAACACCGCTGCAATCCCACCTGGAGCTGAGCTTACAGGGTGCTCTGCCTAATCCACATGCAAGCCTGGATAGCCCAAAGCCTGCAAGAAAAGAGGAGGCAAAGTGAAGGGGAGAGGGGAAAAAACGGAGTTTTGGGTTTTCCCCGTGTTTGCAACAGGATTGAAGGGCAGGATGGAGAGGTTTTGTGGAAAAGAAGTACCAAAGGCTGCTTCATTGCCAGCAATTAGCGCTGCTCAGGTTGAATCCAAGAGGACAAATGCACCGGGATCAAACAGGAGCGGCCGACAGGATGGGTTATGACACAGATCTGTGAAGCTGGAGCCTTCTTTCTTCTCCCGGGCTCTCCCAGAAATTCTCCATGGCCGGACGTGCTCCCGCTCTCCCCGCTGGGGAGGATGGACTTGGATAGCCCGGCTGACTGGTGAGCCTAAAACAAGAAAGTGATGCAGTGATCCAAGTGTTCTTCCAAGGAAATGACATATTCTCTGGACCTGAGATAACCCATATCCCATGGCCTTCTCCAGGAAGGGTCCCAGCTGGATATGGTCTCCCAGAAAGGATTCCATAGGGGCTCACCTTTTGCCTGGAGCTCGGCTGAAGTCCTCAGCAATGCCAGGGAATGTGGCCATCGGAGGCTTTGGGCAGATTTGGCTCATTTGCCTTTTTAGGCTTTGCTTCCTTCTCTCAGCCTTCCCACTGGATTGTGGTCTCCGAGGAATACGTAAAATCCCATTGGATTCCTGCTCTTTTGGACATTTTTTTGTACCGTTCCTGTACAAAACGAGGCCCCCTGTTCGATGCTTTTCCCCACCGTTCCCCGGCAGTTTTATCTGCCACTGCATTCCCTGCATTGCTCGGGCTCTTCCCAGGTCTCTGAGCTCCTTCACAAGGCAGGAGATCGATTTGGCCCAGGAACTAAACCCTCCCGAGGAATTGTCTGATGCCATCTCCACATTTGACAGCTGATCCTTGTGCTCAAAGGATCCCTCTTTCTTCCCTTCAGCCAATTCCAAGGCTCATGCCCCCAGCTGGGATCAGTCCCCAGTCTGATCCCAGCAGTCTTCCCTGCCAGGATCCTGCTCAGGAATCCATGGGCTACGAATGTAAGAATTAATTCTTCCCACCCCTGCCCACTTCTAATTCCAAAGGATTTGGTGTCTGCCTTACTCCGCTGGAGCCTGCTTCCAACTCTGTTCTTGCTGCTTCTGCTGCTTTCCATTTCCCAGGAATTCCACCAACGGAGCGACAGCGTTTTCCACCTCCTCCAGGACTCCCTCTGTTGTGTTTGGGTGCTGGAAGGATATCAAAACTTTATTCCTAATGCTGGGCTCTGCATATGGCCGAGAAAATCCCGGCCTCCACACAGACCCAGATTCCAAACTTTTTGAGACATTTTAGCAAACCGAGAAATTCACCTTCCCTGCTCCTTCTTAAGGGCATCCTTCTCTTCCCTTACCCGGCGTGCTCTCTCCCACTGGGGGTGGGTTTTCCCCTTCCCGTGCTAATTAGTCCCTACTTCTAGGAGGTTTAGGTACCTTTCTTTCCTGGGAGGGATTTCTTAACATAGCTACCGAGGCTTTGGGAGTCTTCTTTTTCTCCTACTTTCTGCAAAAACACCCTGTGATCCACAAATGCCACAATCCAGACGCCCAACTTCAACAAGACATCCTTTTTACCTAAAAACACTCACTCTCAACTCTTAGATCTTTGGAAGTTTTACCCCTGCAAAATTCCCCTATCTTTCCACCACTGAATTCCTCAGTCCTGCTTCCAAGGATTTCTTGAATACCACGGGGCTTTTCTCAACATTTACCCCCACGACCTTCCCTACGTGCCCACTGCTCATCACTTCGTTTTTCCCTCAATGTGTTCGTTCTCCACCCCAGAGAGTTTGTCAAGTGTTGCCCCCAAAATGTTCCCCATCTGTCCACTACTCAGTTCCCCATTTTGCCTCCAAAATATTCCTTCTGTCCCCTCCAGATTGCATCCACTTTTACCCCCAACATTTTACTTCCTCTACAATATTGATCAAACCTTTTCCATCCCAAAAATGTGCACTCTCTCCCTTAAACAGCACCTCAGCTTTTCCCTCAAAAACGCCCCAGAGAGAAACTCAGATTCAGCCCCCAAACTCCCATTTTCCTACACAAACAGTTCTTGTGGCCCCTCTCAATTCCCCCAGGCTTTCAGCTAAAGGAAGAACTGGAAGCCTATTCCCTCATCTCCGCCCCTGTTTTGCTTTCCCGGAAAACCTTGCGATCCCACACTTCCTCCAAGAGATCTGCTGGGAGTACTGCAAGGTTTGCTCTCTCAGAGCGCCAGGGGGGTTTACAGCACTTGTTCCTCTGCATCTTTACCCTTTCATCAGCTTTCCCCTGGAACGGTGTTGTGGGAGAAGCTTGGAATTACCAGAAATGGATCAGGTTCACATTTCTGCCCCACCAGTTTTTATCTGGTTTGAAATTCCTGGAATTACCCTCAAATGTGCCCTAGAACACTGCTGTGAAAGGATCAATGAGAAGAACAGCCTGAAAGCAGAAAACCACCTCCAGCAGCAGCCAGAATGATCCCATTTCTCTTCTTACCTGGTCCTGCCAGAGCTCCCAACAGCCATTCCCATTCCGAAACAAGAGCTATGGAAGACATTCCTGCTGTCCGTGAGGGTGAGGTGGCAGTTCTGGATGTTCTTTGCTGTGGAACCAGACAACAAACAAAGTGTAAAGGATCTTGGTGGTCCCTTCCAAGCCAAACCCAGCCCGTGATTCCATGCGTGGATCAGCACCTGTCCCAACTCCATTCCAGAAACCTCCTCCCACTAACCCAGAACTTTCCTTTTTCTGCTCAACATCAGGGATTTGCTGCCGAGTGCCCCGAGCAGGGGACGCCTCAGCCTTCCCTGGGACCGCAGCATTCCCTGCGCTGCCTCAGCACTCCCTGCGCTGCTGTTCCACGCCGATCCCGTGGTCCAGCGCCTGTGCGGGCTGCAGTGCCGGGCTCTCCCCACAAGGCGGCAGCACCGGGAGCGAGCAGCCCCGGCCGGTCCCGCTGGCTCGGGGCAGCTGCGCCTTGAACCCGCCCTGAGCCGGCGGGGCCGTGAACACAACGAGCAACAACCCCACCGATCCCCTTTATTTCACCCTCAAAGGCACAGGATCGCAGCATTTCCTGGGCTGGAAGGGACCCACAGGGAGCATCGAGTCCAAATCCTGGCCCTGCACCCCAAGAATCCCACCCTGTGCCCGAGAGCCTTGTCCAGACCCAAACTCTTCCCCCAAGATCCTGAAAACACAGAGGGGCTGGGAGAAGGATGACAATGGAGGATTTTTTATATAGATCTCCTTGCATGATCGTTATATAATATTATTAGATAGTCCAGGAACCCATGCCTGTGCCGGGACACCCATCCCTGGGCCGGAATACCGATCCCCCGCGGCCCCCACCATCCGCTCGGGGCTGTCCCCGTTCCCCGCTCACCTCCGAGCCCGGAGCACCCGCGCCGGTGCCCCCGGCCCGGCCGCGCTGCTCCCCGGGCTCCCCGCCATTGTCGCTCCTGGCGAAGAAGGGCGGAAGTCACCGGGACCGCACCAATGTGGCTATTCGACCTTCTCAAGATGGCGGCCGGAAGGACCCCGCTCCGTCTATTTGGCTGCCTGAATGCTCCCGCCTGCCCCAGGCGCCGCTGACCCCACAGGCGGTGTCCGCATAGCGGGAAACGCCTCAGAAATCTGCGTGCAAGCGCTGGGCTGGCGTCGGCGTCGGCGTTGCGTTCAGGCAGCCGAATAGACGCAGCTGTGGGGGCCTTCCCTGCCGCCATATTGAGAAGGTCAGAAAACAGCATACACGGCCGCCATCTTTAGCGTGGCGGTGACGCGACTTCCGCCCTTCGCCGCCATCTTGGGTGCTGGCAGAAGCCACTTCCGGTCGAGCCGCCATCTTTTGTGTGGTACACTTAAGGGCCCCCGCCGCCCCTCACAAGGGCGTCTATTCGGCTGCCTGAATCCGGCCCGGACTCCGACGCCGGCCCCGCGCTTTCCGCGCGATTTTCCGCGGTGCTTCCCGGCGCGAGGACACGGCTGCTGGGGTCAGCGGCGCCGGAGGCGGGCGACTGCTCCGCGACCGGCGGCAGGCATCGGCAGGGACACCTCTCAAAGGGGCCTAATGCGTCCGCCATCTTGAGTGTGGCGGAAGTGTAAACCACCCTCTGCAAGGTCCTGGCAGGTTCTAATAAAAACGTCACTTAACGCCGTCCCGAGAGCGCAGAACTGCGCCTTCCTTTCCGAGCCGCCTCCTTGAGAGCGACACGCGGGCGGCTCCATTCCGACCGTGCCCGCCCGGTGCCCCCCGCCCGGGTCGCGCTGCGACCGCGCCTCTGCTGCCCGGCAAAACCGGCCCCGCCCCCCGCGCTGTCATTCCTCGCGGTCATTCCTCGCCCCGCACGGCGCCCACTCCTTTCCCCACTCATGGGGCCCCACTCATGCACGGCCGTGTCCCTCGGCGCTCCGAACCGTCCTTCGCCCCTCCCCTCCGCTGACAGACCCAGCCCCGCTCGCTCCCGCTCCTTGCCCTTGCCACGCTCAGCAGCCACCGAGGCCGCCCGCCCTCTCGGCTCAGCCGGCACCGGGCGGCAGCAGCGCCGGGGCGCCGTGTCGGGGGCGGCAGTGCCGCGCTCTCGCCACCAGGCGGCAGCAGCGCCGCCCAGCTCAGCCCGGGGGCAGGGACAGAGCAGAGGGAAAAGCCGGCTCTGGGCGCTCTGCAGCTCCTGCAGCCCGAGCGTCTCGGCTCCTGGGGCCAGGCACTTGCTTCTTTCCTTCCTACAGAAAAACGCCGGCTCGTTATTCGCAAAACTTGCTGATCTCTATTCCCAGCTTCTTATATTCCTGTATGCGACAGAGTAGAGAGAGAGGGCTGGCTCATTTCAAAACGAATTTACATCTAAATCAGTAGCACTTGCCTATAGATGTAAAAATGAAGAACTTAACAGGTTTTAGTATTCTGCACACATCCCTCGCTGGGAGGAATGGTAAAAAGTTAAAAACGAATGAAATGTAAAAAGTAGAAAGTTAGAAACAAAGTTACAACAGCAGAAATTTAGAAACAAACAAAGAGGTAAAATACAACAAACAAACAAATTTCCAAAGGTCAAAAGTTAAAAACAAACAAAGTTAGAAACAAAAAAAAAAAATTAGAAACAAAATTAGAAAGGTAGAAATTTAGAAACAAAGTCAGAAAGGCAAGTGTTGAGCCTTTGACAGGGTACCCTTCCTTCTCGGACCAGGGTGAAAGAGCAGAGGAGGCTGCTGTTCTGCTGAGTTCTTTATTTCACAGTCTCACAGCTGTCTTGAAGGCAGAGTTCGAATGGGGTTACATGATAAAGCCAAGCAGCAGCAGCAGGCAAAACCAGCTTCTTCTATATGCTCCATACACTGTATTTTTTCTTACAGAAGTGTGGATTCTATTTGTTAATTGACCAGTAAGATTAACACACCATTCTAGTTTTCTTTTACTTAACCCATCCTGGTCTAATTCTAACAGTCGTAAGCCTCACACAAGTGTCATCTGCCCTTGTTCCATAAGGAATCCCTCTACAGACAGGGAGTTGTCACCGGCCCCGTGCTCATGGGCTGCAGGGGACACCTGCACTGAGGAGGAAATGGAAACGGGAAAGAGGGAAATGCAACCGGATGGGACGCACCTCTGGCACCACACTTCCTCTTCTTCCTGCTGTCCTGGAAAGTCCCAAGTAAATCCAGTCCCTCAGACCTTGCATCCCTGAACACCAGGAGAACCGGTGTTTTACCCAGATCCCAGTGCCCTGCACGGCTGCGCTGACACGAGCGCAGGCCGATCGCTCCGCCCAGCACCATCCCTCATTTTCCTCCCACGGCTCCCCAAGCGGCCCCAAACCACCCCAGCGTGTCTGTGCCGGGGCCAGGGCCTGCCCCGAGCCCGACCAGAGGCTGTCACCCAGCCCTGCACCAGCTCCCACCCCCGGGAGAGCTGGGAATGCACTGAGAGCTCGGCTCCCCGGGCTCCCCAGCACCCAAACCGGTCCTCGGACACACAGAAATGCCCAACCTGCCCCTCTGGGCACAGCCAAACACCACAATTCCATCATCCCCAAGGAACTCTGGCACTTGCCTCTTCACCTCTGCCCATTTCCAGTAGCCGGGGCTAGGACCGGCCTGTCAGAAAGAGCATTCCCTAGGCAGTTCATCCCAGCCCAGAGGAGAAGAGGAGCCTGTCCCTGACCCACACCATGGGCAGGACAAGGGGGGCCCTAGCTGGCTTTGCCTACTCCAACACCAAAGCTCTTGGTCCCAAAGATGGGGCGAGTTCAGTGGTTTTTCCTGTCCTGAAAAGAGAGCAGAAAAGGGAAGTTAATCCCACTGTGGAATCCAAGACTCCTGCATTTCCTATTTCTGCTCTGATTGCTCACCGTGCAGTTTCATCCATGGGAAAAAAAAGGAGAATGACACCATATCAAATAAAAAGTGCCCTTTTCCAGCATTTTTATTCCAGGCCTTAAAAGGATGCTCATTTCTCTTCTAGCATTGTTTCCCTCATTTTAGGAGAACCGTTTTCATCCCAGACCCCACTCTCGTCAGTTGTTCGATCCTCTGGCACTGGATTTGGACAAAGGAAGGGACGCACCCGGATCGCAGGAAATCACTGAGAGAAAACCCTTCCAAAACCTGACAGAGAAAAACAACAGGACATGCAGGAAGACACATCCCTCATTTGCACGTCCGGAGTGCTTTTCTAAAGACTTCTCTGCATCTGGATGCTCTTTGCTCTTGGCTTTCTTCACAAGAATGCATTTGCTGCTAAACACGTCTCAGACCCTTACTTGATCGGGATAAGGTGGGATGGAGATGAAGACTCACACAGGGAATAGCCAGGGAGATGCAGGGCCTGGGAACATCAAGGACAGAGAAGAGATGGAACAGGGATTGTTTTTCTTGTTTAGAGCCAGAAGTGCTGTGAGCTTGGAGAACACATGGCACCGCAGGGATCCAGGGCAGGAGCGGGATAACTCCGGGATAAGGGGAATCTGCCCCCACTCCAGGGCTGTGCCAGTGAAGGAGGGGAATTTTTTAGTGCCTTCATTGCACACAAAAAACAAACCCAGCACCTCCGAGCTGGACTTCCGTGAGCTGCAACACAAAGCGGCCCCTGGCCTTTGGGGGAACACAACCTCCCCGAGTCACGGAGCCAGGGGATGACACTTGGGAATGATCCCTGCTGCCTGCAGGCAAATCAGATGAGGGAGCCACAGGAACTCTGGGGTTTCCTGCTCTTCCTGCAACGCCATCGGTCCAGACCAGGAGACCTTTCCTGGAACAGATCTTCCCTGTAAAGGGAGCTGCACCAAAGCTCAAGCCCTCATTTAGAGACCCTTGGAAAAGCAAAGGTGAGAGGGGATTACCTGGAGCCCCAGGGGACCGAGGTGAAGGCGATGAAGAAGCACACAGCAAAGTGCTTCCACTGCTTCTCACTCCAGCAAGGGGAACATCCCTGGAATTTCATGTCCAGCGTCTCTCCCAAACCCCACAGGTGAACCCATACGTACTCCAGGACTGATCTCCTTCAAACTTCCAGCAGCACAGACCCACCGGGAGGAACTGCAATCCAAGGACACACATCAGCAACCGTCTTCCCGCTTGCCGCTCTCTCCACATTTTCCCTTTCCAGTGGGATGCAGGTGCCACCCCCCGGAGGCAGGAGAACTGCCTTGCAATCCGCTACAAAACCTGCCTGGAAAGCCCAGGATGCCCGGAGCCAGCAGCCGTTTCTCCTGGAGCGCCTGCTGACAGGCATTTGAAGCCTGCTGTGCCTCACAGCTGCTTTTCTGCCAAGGGCATTCCCATCTTTTCTTTTTTAGCCCAAATAAAGCTTTGCAAAGCTGAGTTTTGTGAGAAGTGCTTCATATTTGGATTATTCTTAACTTGGAGTTTCCCTCGGCACCAAAATCAGGGGCTAAACCCAACATGGCCTCAAAGGGCCATAAGATCCCAGATATCCAATCCCCGGTTCCCTCAGGATTGGTTCATTAAAGCTTTTCAGGGGTAATTTGGCAAACTTCAGGGTTTGGTGATTTCACCATCAAAGCCACATGAAACCTGTGCAAAAGGAACTTAACTAAAGCTGGCTAAAAGTGGTCCCTGCTGATGACTCATTAAAACACCCCCTTAAAAAGGAGCTAGGATTGATTCCACACTCACAAACCCCCCTTGCCACGATCGGCGCTCTCTGCCCGCCAAGGACACGGCACCGGGCAGGGACATTTCTCCCACTCCCCGGCACAGACCTCCTCCTGCCACATCCAGGGAACCGCAGCCGCTCAGGGAACACCAACTTTGTCCTGGGCTGGGAACAGGACAGGGACAAGGAACACTTTGAAGTCATTCCCACCTCGGTGCGGTCCAGACCCGGCAGAAAGCGCTTCCCACACCTCTCCTGGAATTCTCTTCCCCGGCCCTTCCAGCTTCGGAAGGCTTCTGGGGGAGCCTCAACTTTCGGTGCAGCTCAGAAGCTGCACGCGCCTAAAGCATCCCCACGGGAACACGAAGCTTCCCTCGGGCATTTCGTTTCTTTATCCCAAATATTCTCCCCACTCAGCCACAATCTAGAAAGAACAAAAGGGAAAAGAAGGAAGACCAATTAATTCTGACGTAAGGAGTCTTGACTATCCCGACACACTGCCACGTGAAAAAACATCCCTGCCCCTCTAACAAATCCCTCTGATACTGGCTCCATTCAGGATCAATTATTTAAACGCTGTATTAAGGAGCGTAAGGACACAACGCTTGGAATTCTCAACAACGGCTCAGCTCTCGGCTACTCCAAGCACTTTCCCACCCGGGGAGCTGAGCTGTCCCAGATTTAAACGCCACGTTTGATCCAAATCCGATAGAAATCTGATCTTGTTTGGCTACTGAGCTTTCCCAAAAGCTGTGCAGTCAAGCCTGGAAATCCTCACTGAAGCCTTGCCATGTCACATTGGGATTTACCCTTGGGAAAACCCCACTCTGAGCACTTGGGTTTCAAAAGGTTGCACCCGATGTTGCAGACACAGAATTCCTGTGGGGTTTGGCATTTCCTGCACCTCCAAACACGTGAAAAGAATGAAGTGCAGAGTCCCAAGGCTCCATTATTGCCGTTCTCCTCACATCCCTCTCCTCAGCTGCACGTGGCTTTGTGCCTCCTCTGAAGGGCTGGAAAGGAATTTGGGAAACCCCCCTCAGCTTCTTCGGTTTTCAGCCTTTTCTCTGAGGCGGCCCAAAAGGCAAACAGGAAAAAAAACCCCCAGAAGTGCACAAAATCCCAGCCTCTCCCAAGATGCAGCTCCTCACACCAAACCTTGGGAGAATCCCTGGTGCTTCCAACACCGCTGCAATCCCACCTGGAGCTGAGCTTACAGGGTGCTCTGCCTAATCCACATGCAAGCCTGGATAGCCCAAAGCCTGCAAGAAAAGAGGAGGCAAAGTGAAGGGGAGAGGGGAAAAAACGGAGTTTTGGGTTTTCCCCGTGTTTGCAACAGGATTGAAGGGCAGGATGGAGAGGTTTTGTGGAAAAGAAGTACCAAAGGCTGCTTCATTGCCAGCAATTAGCGCTGCTCAGGTTGAATCCAAGAGGACAAATGCACCGGGATCAAACAGGAGCGGCCGACAGGATGGGTTATGACACAGATCTGTGAAGCTGGAGCCTTCTTTCTTCTCCCGGGCTCTCCCAGAAATTCTCCATGGCCGGACGTGCTCCCGCTCTCCCCGCTGGGGAGGATGGACTTGGATAGCCCGGCTGACTGGTGAGCCTAAAACAAGAAAGTGATGCAGTGATCCAAGTGTTCTTCCAAGGAAATGACATATTCTCTGGACCTGAGATAACCCATATCCCATGGCCTTCTCCAGGAAGGGTCCCAGCTGGATATGGTCTCCCAGAAAGGATTCCATAGGGGCTCACCTTTTGCCTGGAGCTCGGCTGAAGTCCTCAGCAATGCCAGGGAATGTGGCCATCGGAGGCTTTGGGCAGATTTGGCTCATTTGCCTTTTTAGGCTTTGCTTCCTTCTCTCAGCCTTCCCACTGGATTGTGGTCTCCGAGGAATACGTAAAATCCCATTGGATTCCTGCTCTTTTGGACATTTTTTTGTACCGTTCCTGTACAAAACGAGGCCCCCTGTTCGATGCTTTTCCCCACCGTTCCCCGGCAGTTTTATCTGCCACTGCATTCCCTGCATTGCTCGGGCTCTTCCCAGGTCTCTGAGCTCCTTCACAAGGCAGGAGATCGATTTGGCCCAGGAACTAAACCCTCCCGAGGAATTGTCTGATGCCATCTCCACATTTGACAGCTGATCCTTGTGCTCAAAGGATCCCTCTTTCTTCCCTTCAGCCAATTCCAAGGCTCATGCCCCCAGCTGGGATCAGTCCCCAGTCTGATCCCAGCAGTCTTCCCTGCCAGGATCCTGCTCAGGAATCCATGGGCTACGAATGTAAGAATTAATTCTTCCCACCCCTGCCCACTTCTAATTCCAAAGGATTTGGTGTCTGCCTTACTCCGCTGGAGCCTGCTTCCAACTCTGTTCTTGCTGCTTCTGCTGCTTTCCATTTCCCAGGAATTCCACCAACGGAGCGACAGCGTTTTCCACCTCCTCCAGGACTCCCTCTGTTGTGTTTGGGTGCTGGAAGGATATCAAAACTTTATTCCTAATGCTGGGCTCTGCATATGGCCGAGAAAATCCCGGCCTCCACACAGACCCAGATTCCAAACTTTTTGAGACATTTTAGCAAACCGAGAAATTCACCTTCCCTGCTCCTTCTTAAGGGCATCCTTCTCTTCCCTTACCCGGCGTGCTCTCTCCCACTGGGGGTGGGTTTTCCCCTTCCCGTGCTAATTAGTCCCTACTTCTAGGAGGTTTAGGTACCTTTCTTTCCTGGGAGGGATTTCTTAACATAGCTACCGAGGCTTTGGGAGTCTTCTTTTTCTCCTACTTTCTGCAAAAACACCCTGTGATCCACAAATGCCACAATCCAGACGCCCAACTTCAACAAGACATCCTTTTTACCTAAAAACACTCACTCTCAACTCTTAGATCTTTGGAAGTTTTACCCCTGCAAAATTCCCCTATCTTTCCACCACTGAATTCCTCAGTCCTGCTTCCAAGGATTTCTTGAATACCACGGGGCTTTTCTCAACATTTACCCCCACGACCTTCCCTACGTGCCCACTGCTCATCACTTCGTTTTTCCCTCAATGTGTTCGTTCTCCACCCCAGAGAGTTTGTCAAGTGTTGCCCCCAAAATGTTCCCCATCTGTCCACTACTCAGTTCCCCATTTTGCCTCCAAAATATTCCTTCTGTCCCCTCCAGATTGCATCCACTTTTACCCCCAACATTTTACTTCCTCTACAATATTGATCAAACCTTTTCCATCCCAAAAATGTGCACTCTCTCCCTTAAACAGCACCTCAGCTTTTCCCTCAAAAACGCCCCAGAGAGAAACTCAGATTCAGCCCCCAAACTCCCATTTTCCTACACAAACAGTTCTTGTGGCCCCTCTCAATTCCCCCAGGCTTTCAGCTAAAGGAAGAACTGGAAGCCTATTCCCTCATCTCCGCCCCTGTTTTGCTTTCCCGGAAAACCTTGCGATCCCACACTTCCTCCAAGAGATCTGCTGGGAGTACTGCAAGGTTTGCTCTCTCAGAGCGCCAGGGGGGTTTACAGCACTTGTTCCTCTGCATCTTTACCCTTTCATCAGCTTTCCCCTGGAACGGTGTTGTGGGAGAAGCTTGGAATTACCAGAAATGGATCAGGTTCACATTTCTGCCCCACCAGTTTTTATCTGGTTTGAAATTCCTGGAATTACCCTCAAATGTGCCCTAGAACACTGCTGTGAAAGGATCAATGAGAAGAACAGCCTGAAAGCAGAAAACCACCTCCAGCAGCAGCCAGAATGATCCCATTTCTCTTCTTACCTGGTCCTGCCAGAGCTCCCAACAGCCATTCCCATTCCGAAACAAGAGCTATGGAAGACATTCCTGCTGTCCGTGAGGGTGAGGTGGCAGTTCTGGATGTTCTTTGCTGTGGAACCAGACAACAAACAAAGTGTAAAGGATCTTGGTGGTCCCTTCCAAGCCAAACCCAGCCCGTGATTCCATGCGTGGATCAGCACCTGTCCCAACTCCATTCCAGAAACCTCCTCCCACTAACCCAGAACTTTCCTTTTTCTGCTCAACATCAGGGATTTGCTGCCGAGTGCCCCGAGCAGGGGACGCCTCAGCCTTCCCTGGGACCGCAGCATTCCCTGCGCTGCCTCAGCACTCCCTGCGCTGCTGTTCCACGCCGATCCCGTGGTCCAGCGCCTGTGCGGGCTGCAGTGCCGGGCTCTCCCCACAAGGCGGCAGCACCGGGAGCGAGCAGCCCCGGCCGGTCCCGCTGGCTCGGGGCAGCTGCGCCTTGAACCCGCCCTGAGCCGGCGGGGCCGTGAACACAACGAGCAACAACCCCACCGATCCCCTTTATTTCACCCTCAAAGGCACAGGATCGCAGCATTTCCTGGGCTGGAAGGGACCCACAGGGAGCATCGAGTCCAAATCCTGGCCCTGCACCCCAAGAATCCCACCCTGTGCCCGAGAGCCTTGTCCAGACCCAAACTCTTCCCCCAAGATCCTGAAAACACAGAGGGGCTGGGAGAAGGATGACAATGGAGGATTTTTTATATAGATCTCCTTGCATGATCGTTATATAATATTATTAGATAGTCCAGGAACCCATGCCTGTGCCGGGACACCCATCCCTGGGCCGGAATACCGATCCCCCGCGGCCCCCACCATCCGCTCGGGGCTGTCCCCGTTCCCCGCTCACCTCCGAGCCCGGAGCACCCGCGCCGGTGCCCCCGGCCCGGCCGCGCTGCTCCCCGGGCTCCCCGCCATTGTCGCTCCTGGCGAAGAAGGGCGGAAGTCACCGGGACCGCACCAATGTGGCTATTCGACCTTCTCAAGATGGCGGCCGGAAGGACCCCGCTCCGTCTATTTGGCTGCCTGAATGCTCCCGCCTGCCCCAGGCGCCGCTGACCCCACAGGCGGTGTCCGCATAGCGGGAAACGCCTCAGAAATCTGCGTGCAAGCGCTGGGCTGGCGTCGGCGTCGGCGTTGCGTTCAGGCAGCCGAATAGACGCAGCTGTGGGGGCCTTCCCTGCCGCCATATTGAGAAGGTCAGAAAACAGCATACACGGCCGCCATCTTTAGCGTGGCGGTGACGCGACTTCCGCCCTTCGCCGCCATCTTGGGTGCTGGCAGAAGCCACTTCCGGTCGAGCCGCCATCTTTTGTGTGGTACACTTAAGGGCCCCCGCCGCCCCTCACAAGGGCGTCTATTCGGCTGCCTGAATCCGGCCCGGACTCCGACGCCGGCCCCGCGCTTTCCGCGCGATTTTCCGCGGTGCTTCCCGGCGCGAGGACACGGCTGCTGGGGTCAGCGGCGCCGGAGGCGGGCGACTGCTCCGCGACCGGCGGCAGGCATCGGCAGGGACACCTCTCAAAGGGGCCTAATGCGTCCGCCATCTTGAGTGTGGCGGAAGTGTAAACCACCCTCTGCAAGGTCCTGGCAGGTTCTAATAAAAACGTCACTTAACGCCGTCCCGAGAGCGCAGAACTGCGCCTTCCTTTCCGAGCCGCCTCCTTGAGAGCGACACGCGGGCGGCTCCATTCCGACCGTGCCCGCCCGGTGCCCCCCGCCCGGGTCGCGCTGCGACCGCGCCTCTGCTGCCCGGCAAAACCGGCCCCGCCCCCCGCGCTGTCATTCCTCGCGGTCATTCCTCGCCCCGCACGGCGCCCACTCCTTTCCCCACTCATGGGGCCCCACTCATGCACGGCCGTGTCCCTCGGCGCTCCGAACCGTCCTTCGCCCCTCCCCTCCGCTGACAGACCCAGCCCCGCTCGCTCCCGCTCCTTGCCCTTGCCACGCTCAGCAGCCACCGAGGCCGCCCGCCCTCTCGGCTCAGCCGGCACCGGGCGGCAGCAGCGCCGGGGCGCCGTGTCGGGGGCGGCAGTGCCGCGCTCTCGCCACCAGGCGGCAGCAGCGCCGCCCAGCTCAGCCCGGGGGCAGGGACAGAGCAGAGGGAAAAGCCGGCTCTGGGCGCTCTGCAGCTCCTGCAGCCCGAGCGTCTCGGCTCCTGGGGCCAGGCACTTGCTTCTTTCCTTCCTACAGAAAAACGCCGGCTCGTTATTCGCAAAACTTGCTGATCTCTATTCCCAGCTTCTTATATTCCTGTATGCGACAGAGTAGAGAGAGAGGGCTGGCTCATTTCAAAACGAATTTACATCTAAATCAGTAGCACTTGCCTATAGATGTAAAAATGAAGAACTTAACAGGTTTTAGTATTCTGCACACATCCCTCGCTGGGAGGAATGGTAAAAAGTTAAAAACGAATGAAATGTAAAAAGTAGAAAGTTAGAAACAAAGTTACAACAGCAGAAATTTAGAAACAAACAAAGAGGTAAAATACAACAAACAAACAAATTTCCAAAGGTCAAAAGTTAAAAACAAACAAAGTTAGAAACAAAAAAAAAAAATTAGAAACAAAATTAGAAAGGTAGAAATTTAGAAACAAAGTCAGAAAGGCAAGTGTTGAGCCTTTGACAGGGTACCCTTCCTTCTCGGACCAGGGTGAAAGAGCAGAGGAGGCTGCTGTTCTGCTGAGTTCTTTATTTCACAGTCTCACAGCTGTCTTGAAGGCAGAGTTCGAATGGGGTTACATGATAAAGCCAAGCAGCAGCAGCAGGCAAAACCAGCTTCTTCTATATGCTCCATACACTGTATTTTTTCTTACAGAAGTGTGGATTCTATTTGTTAATTGACCAGTAAGATTAACACACCATTCTAGTTTTCTTTTACTTAACCCATCCTGGTCTAATTCTAACAGTCGTAAGCCTCACACAAGTGTCATCTGCCCTTGTTCCATAAGGAATCCCTCTACAGACAGGGAGTTGTCACCGGCCCCGTGCTCATGGGCTGCAGGGGACACCTGCACTGAGGAGGAAATGGAAACGGGAAAGAGGGAAATGCAACCGGATGGGACGCACCTCTGGCACCACACTTCCTCTTCTTCCTGCTGTCCTGGAAAGTCCCAAGTAAATCCAGTCCCTCAGACCTTGCATCCCTGAACACCAGGAGAACCGGTGTTTTACCCAGATCCCAGTGCCCTGCACGGCTGCGCTGACACGAGCGCAGGCCGATCGCTCCGCCCAGCACCATCCCTCATTTTCCTCCCACGGCTCCCCAAGCGGCCCCAAACCACCCCAGCGTGTCTGTGCCGGGGCCAGGGCCTGCCCCGAGCCCGACCAGAGGCTGTCACCCAGCCCTGCACCAGCTCCCACCCCCGGGAGAGCTGGGAATGCACTGAGAGCTCGGCTCCCCGGGCTCCCCAGCACCCAAACCGGTCCTCGGACACACAGAAATGCCCAACCTGCCCCTCTGGGCACAGCCAAACACCACAATTCCATCATCCCCAAGGAACTCTGGCACTTGCCTCTTCACCTCTGCCCATTTCCAGTAGCCGGGGCTAGGACCGGCCTGTCAGAAAGAGCATTCCCTAGGCAGTTCATCCCAGCCCAGAGGAGAAGAGGAGCCTGTCCCTGACCCACACCATGGGCAGGACAAGGGGGGCCCTAGCTGGCTTTGCCTACTCCAACACCAAAGCTCTTGGTCCCAAAGATGGGGCGAGTTCAGTGGTTTTTCCTGTCCTGAAAAGAGAGCAGAAAAGGGAAGTTAATCCCACTGTGGAATCCAAGACTCCTGCATTTCCTATTTCTGCTCTGATTGCTCACCGTGCAGTTTCATCCATGGGAAAAAAAAGGAGAATGACACCATATCAAATAAAAAGTGCCCTTTTCCAGCATTTTTATTCCAGGCCTTAAAAGGATGCTCATTTCTCTTCTAGCATTGTTTCCCTCATTTTAGGAGAACCGTTTTCATCCCAGACCCCACTCTCGTCAGTTGTTCGATCCTCTGGCACTGGATTTGGACAAAGGAAGGGACGCACCCGGATCGCAGGAAATCACTGAGAGAAAACCCTTCCAAAACCTGACAGAGAAAAACAACAGGACATGCAGGAAGACACATCCCTCATTTGCACGTCCGGAGTGCTTTTCTAAAGACTTCTCTGCATCTGGATGCTCTTTGCTCTTGGCTTTCTTCACAAGAATGCATTTGCTGCTAAACACGTCTCAGACCCTTACTTGATCGGGATAAGGTGGGATGGAGATGAAGACTCACACAGGGAATAGCCAGGGAGATGCAGGGCCTGGGAACATCAAGGACAGAGAAGAGATGGAACAGGGATTGTTTTTCTTGTTTAGAGCCAGAAGTGCTGTGAGCTTGGAGAACACATGGCACCGCAGGGATCCAGGGCAGGAGCGGGATAACTCCGGGATAAGGGGAATCTGCCCCCACTCCAGGGCTGTGCCAGTGAAGGAGGGGAATTTTTTAGTGCCTTCATTGCACACAAAAAACAAACCCAGCACCTCCGAGCTGGACTTCCGTGAGCTGCAACACAAAGCGGCCCCTGGCCTTTGGGGGAACACAACCTCCCCGAGTCACGGAGCCAGGGGATGACACTTGGGAATGATCCCTGCTGCCTGCAGGCAAATCAGATGAGGGAGCCACAGGAACTCTGGGGTTTCCTGCTCTTCCTGCAACGCCATCGGTCCAGACCAGGAGACCTTTCCTGGAACAGATCTTCCCTGTAAAGGGAGCTGCACCAAAGCTCAAGCCCTCATTTAGAGACCCTTGGAAAAGCAAAGGTGAGAGGGGATTACCTGGAGCCCCAGGGGACCGAGGTGAAGGCGATGAAGAAGCACACAGCAAAGTGCTTCCACTGCTTCTCACTCCAGCAAGGGGAACATCCCTGGAATTTCATGTCCAGCGTCTCTCCCAAACCCCACAGGTGAACCCATACGTACTCCAGGACTGATCTCCTTCAAACTTCCAGCAGCACAGACCCACCGGGAGGAACTGCAATCCAAGGACACACATCAGCAACCGTCTTCCCGCTTGCCGCTCTCTCCACATTTTCCCTTTCCAGTGGGATGCAGGTGCCACCCCCCGGAGGCAGGAGAACTGCCTTGCAATCCGCTACAAAACCTGCCTGGAAAGCCCAGGATGCCCGGAGCCAGCAGCCGTTTCTCCTGGAGCGCCTGCTGACAGGCATTTGAAGCCTGCTGTGCCTCACAGCTGCTTTTCTGCCAAGGGCATTCCCATCTTTTCTTTTTTAGCCCAAATAAAGCTTTGCAAAGCTGAGTTTTGTGAGAAGTGCTTCATATTTGGATTATTCTTAACTTGGAGTTTCCCTCGGCACCAAAATCAGGGGCTAAACCCAACATGGCCTCAAAGGGCCATAAGATCCCAGATATCCAATCCCCGGTTCCCTCAGGATTGGTTCATTAAAGCTTTTCAGGGGTAATTTGGCAAACTTCAGGGTTTGGTGATTTCACCATCAAAGCCACATGAAACCTGTGCAAAAGGAACTTAACTAAAGCTGGCTAAAAGTGGTCCCTGCTGATGACTCATTAAAACACCCCCTTAAAAAGGAGCTAGGATTGATTCCACACTCACAAACCCCCCTTGCCACGATCGGCGCTCTCTGCCCGCCAAGGACACGGCACCGGGCAGGGACATTTCTCCCACTCCCCGGCACAGACCTCCTCCTGCCACATCCAGGGAACCGCAGCCGCTCAGGGAACACCAACTTTGTCCTGGGCTGGGAACAGGACAGGGACAAGGAACACTTTGAAGTCATTCCCACCTCGGTGCGGTCCAGACCCGGCAGAAAGCGCTTCCCACACCTCTCCTGGAATTCTCTTCCCCGGCCCTTCCAGCTTCGGAAGGCTTCTGGGGGAGCCTCAACTTTCGGTGCAGCTCAGAAGCTGCACGCGCCTAAAGCATCCCCACGGGAACACGAAGCTTCCCTCGGGCATTTCGTTTCTTTATCCCAAATATTCTCCCCACTCAGCCACAATCTAGAAAGAACAAAAGGGAAAAGAAGGAAGACCAATTAATTCTGACGTAAGGAGTCTTGACTATCCCGACACACTGCCACGTGAAAAAACATCCCTGCCCCTCTAACAAATCCCTCTGATACTGGCTCCATTCAGGATCAATTATTTAAACGCTGTATTAAGGAGCGTAAGGACACAACGCTTGGAATTCTCAACAACGGCTCAGCTCTCGGCTACTCCAAGCACTTTCCCACCCGGGGAGCTGAGCTGTCCCAGATTTAAACGCCACGTTTGATCCAAATCCGATAGAAATCTGATCTTGTTTGGCTACTGAGCTTTCCCAAAAGCTGTGCAGTCAAGCCTGGAAATCCTCACTGAAGCCTTGCCATGTCACATTGGGATTTACCCTTGGGAAAACCCCACTCTGAGCACTTGGGTTTCAAAAGGTTGCACCCGATGTTGCAGACACAGAATTCCTGTGGGGTTTGGCATTTCCTGCACCTCCAAACACGTGAAAAGAATGAAGTGCAGAGTCCCAAGGCTCCATTATTGCCGTTCTCCTCACATCCCTCTCCTCAGCTGCACGTGGCTTTGTGCCTCCTCTGAAGGGCTGGAAAGGAATTTGGGAAACCCCCCTCAGCTTCTTCGGTTTTCAGCCTTTTCTCTGAGGCGGCCCAAAAGGCAAACAGGAAAAAAAACCCCCAGAAGTGCACAAAATCCCAGCCTCTCCCAAGATGCAGCTCCTCACACCAAACCTTGGGAGAATCCCTGGTGCTTCCAACACCGCTGCAATCCCACCTGGAGCTGAGCTTACAGGGTGCTCTGCCTAATCCACATGCAAGCCTGGATAGCCCAAAGCCTGCAAGAAAAGAGGAGGCAAAGTGAAGGGGAGAGGGGAAAAAACGGAGTTTTGGGTTTTCCCCGTGTTTGCAACAGGATTGAAGGGCAGGATGGAGAGGTTTTGTGGAAAAGAAGTACCAAAGGCTGCTTCATTGCCAGCAATTAGCGCTGCTCAGGTTGAATCCAAGAGGACAAATGCACCGGGATCAAACAGGAGCGGCCGACAGGATGGGTTATGACACAGATCTGTGAAGCTGGAGCCTTCTTTCTTCTCCCGGGCTCTCCCAGAAATTCTCCATGGCCGGACGTGCTCCCGCTCTCCCCGCTGGGGAGGATGGACTTGGATAGCCCGGCTGACTGGTGAGCCTAAAACAAGAAAGTGATGCAGTGATCCAAGTGTTCTTCCAAGGAAATGACATATTCTCTGGACCTGAGATAACCCATATCCCATGGCCTTCTCCAGGAAGGGTCCCAGCTGGATATGGTCTCCCAGAAAGGATTCCATAGGGGCTCACCTTTTGCCTGGAGCTCGGCTGAAGTCCTCAGCAATGCCAGGGAATGTGGCCATCGGAGGCTTTGGGCAGATTTGGCTCATTTGCCTTTTTAGGCTTTGCTTCCTTCTCTCAGCCTTCCCACTGGATTGTGGTCTCCGAGGAATACGTAAAATCCCATTGGATTCCTGCTCTTTTGGACATTTTTTTGTACCGTTCCTGTACAAAACGAGGCCCCCTGTTCGATGCTTTTCCCCACCGTTCCCCGGCAGTTTTATCTGCCACTGCATTCCCTGCATTGCTCGGGCTCTTCCCAGGTCTCTGAGCTCCTTCACAAGGCAGGAGATCGATTTGGCCCAGGAACTAAACCCTCCCGAGGAATTGTCTGATGCCATCTCCACATTTGACAGCTGATCCTTGTGCTCAAAGGATCCCTCTTTCTTCCCTTCAGCCAATTCCAAGGCTCATGCCCCCAGCTGGGATCAGTCCCCAGTCTGATCCCAGCAGTCTTCCCTGCCAGGATCCTGCTCAGGAATCCATGGGCTACGAATGTAAGAATTAATTCTTCCCACCCCTGCCCACTTCTAATTCCAAAGGATTTGGTGTCTGCCTTACTCCGCTGGAGCCTGCTTCCAACTCTGTTCTTGCTGCTTCTGCTGCTTTCCATTTCCCAGGAATTCCACCAACGGAGCGACAGCGTTTTCCACCTCCTCCAGGACTCCCTCTGTTGTGTTTGGGTGCTGGAAGGATATCAAAACTTTATTCCTAATGCTGGGCTCTGCATATGGCCGAGAAAATCCCGGCCTCCACACAGACCCAGATTCCAAACTTTTTGAGACATTTTAGCAAACCGAGAAATTCACCTTCCCTGCTCCTTCTTAAGGGCATCCTTCTCTTCCCTTACCCGGCGTGCTCTCTCCCACTGGGGGTGGGTTTTCCCCTTCCCGTGCTAATTAGTCCCTACTTCTAGGAGGTTTAGGTACCTTTCTTTCCTGGGAGGGATTTCTTAACATAGCTACCGAGGCTTTGGGAGTCTTCTTTTTCTCCTACTTTCTGCAAAAACACCCTGTGATCCACAAATGCCACAATCCAGACGCCCAACTTCAACAAGACATCCTTTTTACCTAAAAACACTCACTCTCAACTCTTAGATCTTTGGAAGTTTTACCCCTGCAAAATTCCCCTATCTTTCCACCACTGAATTCCTCAGTCCTGCTTCCAAGGATTTCTTGAATACCACGGGGCTTTTCTCAACATTTACCCCCACGACCTTCCCTACGTGCCCACTGCTCATCACTTCGTTTTTCCCTCAATGTGTTCGTTCTCCACCCCAGAGAGTTTGTCAAGTGTTGCCCCCAAAATGTTCCCCATCTGTCCACTACTCAGTTCCCCATTTTGCCTCCAAAATATTCCTTCTGTCCCCTCCAGATTGCATCCACTTTTACCCCCAACATTTTACTTCCTCTACAATATTGATCAAACCTTTTCCATCCCAAAAATGTGCACTCTCTCCCTTAAACAGCACCTCAGCTTTTCCCTCAAAAACGCCCCAGAGAGAAACTCAGATTCAGCCCCCAAACTCCCATTTTCCTACACAAACAGTTCTTGTGGCCCCTCTCAATTCCCCCAGGCTTTCAGCTAAAGGAAGAACTGGAAGCCTATTCCCTCATCTCCGCCCCTGTTTTGCTTTCCCGGAAAACCTTGCGATCCCACACTTCCTCCAAGAGATCTGCTGGGAGTACTGCAAGGTTTGCTCTCTCAGAGCGCCAGGGGGGTTTACAGCACTTGTTCCTCTGCATCTTTACCCTTTCATCAGCTTTCCCCTGGAACGGTGTTGTGGGAGAAGCTTGGAATTACCAGAAATGGATCAGGTTCACATTTCTGCCCCACCAGTTTTTATCTGGTTTGAAATTCCTGGAATTACCCTCAAATGTGCCCTAGAACACTGCTGTGAAAGGATCAATGAGAAGAACAGCCTGAAAGCAGAAAACCACCTCCAGCAGCAGCCAGAATGATCCCATTTCTCTTCTTACCTGGTCCTGCCAGAGCTCCCAACAGCCATTCCCATTCCGAAACAAGAGCTATGGAAGACATTCCTGCTGTCCGTGAGGGTGAGGTGGCAGTTCTGGATGTTCTTTGCTGTGGAACCAGACAACAAACAAAGTGTAAAGGATCTTGGTGGTCCCTTCCAAGCCAAACCCAGCCCGTGATTCCATGCGTGGATCAGCACCTGTCCCAACTCCATTCCAGAAACCTCCTCCCACTAACCCAGAACTTTCCTTTTTCTGCTCAACATCAGGGATTTGCTGCCGAGTGCCCCGAGCAGGGGACGCCTCAGCCTTCCCTGGGACCGCAGCATTCCCTGCGCTGCCTCAGCACTCCCTGCGCTGCTGTTCCACGCCGATCCCGTGGTCCAGCGCCTGTGCGGGCTGCAGTGCCGGGCTCTCCCCACAAGGCGGCAGCACCGGGAGCGAGCAGCCCCGGCCGGTCCCGCTGGCTCGGGGCAGCTGCGCCTTGAACCCGCCCTGAGCCGGCGGGGCCGTGAACACAACGAGCAACAACCCCACCGATCCCCTTTATTTCACCCTCAAAGGCACAGGATCGCAGCATTTCCTGGGCTGGAAGGGACCCACAGGGAGCATCGAGTCCAAATCCTGGCCCTGCACCCCAAGAATCCCACCCTGTGCCCGAGAGCCTTGTCCAGACCCAAACTCTTCCCCCAAGATCCTGAAAACACAGAGGGGCTGGGAGAAGGATGACAATGGAGGATTTTTTATATAGATCTCCTTGCATGATCGTTATATAATATTATTAGATAGTCCAGGAACCCATGCCTGTGCCGGGACACCCATCCCTGGGCCGGAATACCGATCCCCCGCGGCCCCCACCATCCGCTCGGGGCTGTCCCCGTTCCCCGCTCACCTCCGAGCCCGGAGCACCCGCGCCGGTGCCCCCGGCCCGGCCGCGCTGCTCCCCGGGCTCCCCGCCATTGTCGCTCCTGGCGAAGAAGGGCGGAAGTCACCGGGACCGCACCAATGTGGCTATTCGACCTTCTCAAGATGGCGGCCGGAAGGACCCCGCTCCGTCTATTTGGCTGCCTGAATGCTCCCGCCTGCCCCAGGCGCCGCTGACCCCACAGGCGGTGTCCGCATAGCGGGAAACGCCTCAGAAATCTGCGTGCAAGCGCTGGGCTGGCGTCGGCGTCGGCGTTGCGTTCAGGCAGCCGAATAGACGCAGCTGTGGGGGCCTTCCCTGCCGCCATATTGAGAAGGTCAGAAAACAGCATACACGGCCGCCATCTTTAGCGTGGCGGTGACGCGACTTCCGCCCTTCGCCGCCATCTTGGGTGCTGGCAGAAGCCACTTCCGGTCGAGCCGCCATCTTTTGTGTGGTACACTTAAGGGCCCCCGCCGCCCCTCACAAGGGCGTCTATTCGGCTGCCTGAATCCGGCCCGGACTCCGACGCCGGCCCCGCGCTTTCCGCGCGATTTTCCGCGGTGCTTCCCGGCGCGAGGACACGGCTGCTGGGGTCAGCGGCGCCGGAGGCGGGCGACTGCTCCGCGACCGGCGGCAGGCATCGGCAGGGACACCTCTCAAAGGGGCCTAATGCGTCCGCCATCTTGAGTGTGGCGGAAGTGTAAACCACCCTCTGCAAGGTCCTGGCAGGTTCTAATAAAAACGTCACTTAACGCCGTCCCGAGAGCGCAGAACTGCGCCTTCCTTTCCGAGCCGCCTCCTTGAGAGCGACACGCGGGCGGCTCCATTCCGACCGTGCCCGCCCGGTGCCCCCCGCCCGGGTCGCGCTGCGACCGCGCCTCTGCTGCCCGGCAAAACCGGCCCCGCCCCCCGCGCTGTCATTCCTCGCGGTCATTCCTCGCCCCGCACGGCGCCCACTCCTTTCCCCACTCATGGGGCCCCACTCATGCACGGCCGTGTCCCTCGGCGCTCCGAACCGTCCTTCGCCCCTCCCCTCCGCTGACAGACCCAGCCCCGCTCGCTCCCGCTCCTTGCCCTTGCCACGCTCAGCAGCCACCGAGGCCGCCCGCCCTCTCGGCTCAGCCGGCACCGGGCGGCAGCAGCGCCGGGGCGCCGTGTCGGGGGCGGCAGTGCCGCGCTCTCGCCACCAGGCGGCAGCAGCGCCGCCCAGCTCAGCCCGGGGGCAGGGACAGAGCAGAGGGAAAAGCCGGCTCTGGGCGCTCTGCAGCTCCTGCAGCCCGAGCGTCTCGGCTCCTGGGGCCAGGCACTTGCTTCTTTCCTTCCTACAGAAAAACGCCGGCTCGTTATTCGCAAAACTTGCTGATCTCTATTCCCAGCTTCTTATATTCCTGTATGCGACAGAGTAGAGAGAGAGGGCTGGCTCATTTCAAAACGAATTTACATCTAAATCAGTAGCACTTGCCTATAGATGTAAAAATGAAGAACTTAACAGGTTTTAGTATTCTGCACACATCCCTCGCTGGGAGGAATGGTAAAAAGTTAAAAACGAATGAAATGTAAAAAGTAGAAAGTTAGAAACAAAGTTACAACAGCAGAAATTTAGAAACAAACAAAGAGGTAAAATACAACAAACAAACAAATTTCCAAAGGTCAAAAGTTAAAAACAAACAAAGTTAGAAACAAAAAAAAAAAATTAGAAACAAAATTAGAAAGGTAGAAATTTAGAAACAAAGTCAGAAAGGCAAGTGTTGAGCCTTTGACAGGGTACCCTTCCTTCTCGGACCAGGGTGAAAGAGCAGAGGAGGCTGCTGTTCTGCTGAGTTCTTTATTTCACAGTCTCACAGCTGTCTTGAAGGCAGAGTTCGAATGGGGTTACATGATAAAGCCAAGCAGCAGCAGCAGGCAAAACCAGCTTCTTCTATATGCTCCATACACTGTATTTTTTCTTACAGAAGTGTGGATTCTATTTGTTAATTGACCAGTAAGATTAACACACCATTCTAGTTTTCTTTTACTTAACCCATCCTGGTCTAATTCTAACAGTCGTAAGCCTCACACAAGTGTCATCTGCCCTTGTTCCATAAGGAATCCCTCTACAGACAGGGAGTTGTCACCGGCCCCGTGCTCATGGGCTGCAGGGGACACCTGCACTGAGGAGGAAATGGAAACGGGAAAGAGGGAAATGCAACCGGATGGGACGCACCTCTGGCACCACACTTCCTCTTCTTCCTGCTGTCCTGGAAAGTCCCAAGTAAATCCAGTCCCTCAGACCTTGCATCCCTGAACACCAGGAGAACCGGTGTTTTACCCAGATCCCAGTGCCCTGCACGGCTGCGCTGACACGAGCGCAGGCCGATCGCTCCGCCCAGCACCATCCCTCATTTTCCTCCCACGGCTCCCCAAGCGGCCCCAAACCACCCCAGCGTGTCTGTGCCGGGGCCAGGGCCTGCCCCGAGCCCGACCAGAGGCTGTCACCCAGCCCTGCACCAGCTCCCACCCCCGGGAGAGCTGGGAATGCACTGAGAGCTCGGCTCCCCGGGCTCCCCAGCACCCAAACCGGTCCTCGGACACACAGAAATGCCCAACCTGCCCCTCTGGGCACAGCCAAACACCACAATTCCATCATCCCCAAGGAACTCTGGCACTTGCCTCTTCACCTCTGCCCATTTCCAGTAGCCGGGGCTAGGACCGGCCTGTCAGAAAGAGCATTCCCTAGGCAGTTCATCCCAGCCCAGAGGAGAAGAGGAGCCTGTCCCTGACCCACACCATGGGCAGGACAAGGGGGGCCCTAGCTGGCTTTGCCTACTCCAACACCAAAGCTCTTGGTCCCAAAGATGGGGCGAGTTCAGTGGTTTTTCCTGTCCTGAAAAGAGAGCAGAAAAGGGAAGTTAATCCCACTGTGGAATCCAAGACTCCTGCATTTCCTATTTCTGCTCTGATTGCTCACCGTGCAGTTTCATCCATGGGAAAAAAAAGGAGAATGACACCATATCAAATAAAAAGTGCCCTTTTCCAGCATTTTTATTCCAGGCCTTAAAAGGATGCTCATTTCTCTTCTAGCATTGTTTCCCTCATTTTAGGAGAACCGTTTTCATCCCAGACCCCACTCTCGTCAGTTGTTCGATCCTCTGGCACTGGATTTGGACAAAGGAAGGGACGCACCCGGATCGCAGGAAATCACTGAGAGAAAACCCTTCCAAAACCTGACAGAGAAAAACAACAGGACATGCAGGAAGACACATCCCTCATTTGCACGTCCGGAGTGCTTTTCTAAAGACTTCTCTGCATCTGGATGCTCTTTGCTCTTGGCTTTCTTCACAAGAATGCATTTGCTGCTAAACACGTCTCAGACCCTTACTTGATCGGGATAAGGTGGGATGGAGATGAAGACTCACACAGGGAATAGCCAGGGAGATGCAGGGCCTGGGAACATCAAGGACAGAGAAGAGATGGAACAGGGATTGTTTTTCTTGTTTAGAGCCAGAAGTGCTGTGAGCTTGGAGAACACATGGCACCGCAGGGATCCAGGGCAGGAGCGGGATAACTCCGGGATAAGGGGAATCTGCCCCCACTCCAGGGCTGTGCCAGTGAAGGAGGGGAATTTTTTAGTGCCTTCATTGCACACAAAAAACAAACCCAGCACCTCCGAGCTGGACTTCCGTGAGCTGCAACACAAAGCGGCCCCTGGCCTTTGGGGGAACACAACCTCCCCGAGTCACGGAGCCAGGGGATGACACTTGGGAATGATCCTTGCTGCCTGCAGGCAAATCAGATGAGGGAGCCACAGGAACTCTGGGGTTTCCTGCTCTTCCTGCAACGCCATCGGTCCAGACCAGGAGACCTTTCCTGGAACAGATCTTCCCTGTAAAGGGAGCTGCACCAAAGCTCAAGCCCTCATTTAGAGACCCTTGGAAAAGCAAAGGTGAGAGGGGATTACCTGGAGCCCCAGGGGACCGAGGTGAAGGCGATGAAGAAGCACACAGCAAAGTGCTTCCACTGCTTCTCACTCCAGCAAGGGGAACATCCCTGGAATTTCATGTCCAGCGTCTCTCCCAAACCCCACAGGTGAACCCATACGTACTCCAGGACTGATCTCCTTCAAACTTCCAGCAGCACAGACCCACCGGGAGGAACTGCAATCCAAGGACACACATCAGCAACCGTCTTCCCGCTTGCCGCTCTCTCCACATTTTCCCTTTCCAGTGGGATGCAGGTGCCACCCCCCGGAGGCAGGAGAACTGCCTTGCAATCCGCTACAAAACCTGCCTGGAAAGCCCAGGATGCCCGGAGCCAGCAGCCGTTTCTCCTGGAGCGCCTGCTGACAGGCATTTGAAGCCTGCTGTGCCTCACAGCTGCTTTTCTGCCAAGGGCATTCCCATCTTTTCTTTTTTAGCCCAAATAAAGCTTTGCAAAGCTGAGTTTTGTGAGAAGTGCTTCATATTTGGATTATTCTTAACTTGGAGTTTCCCTCGGCACCAAAATCAGGGGCTAAACCCAACATGGCCTCAAAGGGCCATAAGATCCCAGATATCCAATCCCCGGTTCCCTCAGGATTGGTTCATTAAAGCTTTTCAGGGGTAATTTGGCAAACTTCAGGGTTTGGTGATTTCACCATCAAAGCCACATGAAACCTGTGCAAAAGGAACTTAACTAAAGCTGGCTAAAAGTGGTCCCTGCTGATGACTCATTAAAACACCCCCTTAAAAAGGAGCTAGGATTGATTCCACACTCACAAACCCCCCTTGCCACGATCGGCGCTCTCTGCCCGCCAAGGACACGGCACCGGGCAGGGACATTTCTCCCACTCCCCGGCACAGACCTCCTCCTGCCACATCCAGGGAACCGCAGCCGCTCAGGGAACACCAACTTTGTCCTGGGCTGGGAACAGGACAGGGACAAGGAACACTTTGAAGTCATTCCCACCTCGGTGCGGTCCAGACCCGGCAGAAAGCGCTTCCCACACCTCTCCTGGAATTCTCTTCCCCGGCCCTTCCAGCTTCGGAAGGCTTCTGGGGGAGCCTCAACTTTCGGTGCAGCTCAGAAGCTGCACGCGCCTAAAGCATCCCCACGGGAACACGAAGCTTCCCTCGGGCATTTCGTTTCTTTATCCCAAATATTCTCCCCACTCAGCCACAATCTAGAAAGAACAAAAGGGAAAAGAAGGAAGACCAATTAATTCTGACGTAAGGAGTCTTGACTATCCCGACACACTGCCACGTGAAAAAACATCCCTGCCCCTCTAACAAATCCCTCTGATACTGGCTCCATTCAGGATCAATTATTTAAACGCTGTATTAAGGAGCGTAAGGACACAACGCTTGGAATTCTCAACAACGGCTCAGCTCTCGGCTACTCCAAGCACTTTCCCACCCGGGGAGCTGAGCTGTCCCAGATTTAAACGCCACGTTTGATCCAAATCCGATAGAAATCTGATCTTGTTTGGCTACTGAGCTTTCCCAAAAGCTGTGCAGTCAAGCCTGGAAATCCTCACTGAAGCCTTGCCATGTCACATTGGGATTTACCCTTGGGAAAACCCCACTCTGAGCACTTGGGTTTCAAAAGGTTGCACCCGATGTTGCAGACACAGAATTCCTGTGGGGTTTGGCATTTCCTGCACCTCCAAACACGTGAAAAGAATGAAGTGCAGAGTCCCAAGGCTCCATTATTGCCGTTCTCCTCACATCCCTCTCCTCAGCTGCACGTGGCTTTGTGCCTCCTCTGAAGGGCTGGAAAGGAATTTGGGAAACCCCCCTCAGCTTCTTCGGTTTTCAGCCTTTTCTCTGAGGCGGCCCAAAAGGCAAACAGGAAAAAAAACCCCCAGAAGTGCACAAAATCCCAGCCTCTCCCAAGATGCAGCTCCTCACACCAAACCTTGGGAGAATCCCTGGTGCTTCCAACACCGCTGCAATCCCACCTGGAGCTGAGCTTACAGGGTGCTCTGCCTAATCCACATGCAAGCCTGGATAGCCCAAAGCCTGCAAGAAAAGAGGAGGCAAAGTGAAGGGGAGAGGGGAAAAAACGGAGTTTTGGGTTTTCCCCGTGTTTGCAACAGGATTGAAGGGCAGGATGGAGAGGTTTTGTGGAAAAGAAGTACCAAAGGCTGCTTCATTGCCAGCAATTAGCGCTGCTCAGGTTGAATCCAAGAGGACAAATGCACCGGGATCAAACAGGAGCGGCCGACAGGATGGGTTATGACACAGATCTGTGAAGCTGGAGCCTTCTTTCTTCTCCCGGGCTCTCCCAGAAATTCTCCATGGCCGGACGTGCTCCCGCTCTCCCCGCTGGGGAGGATGGACTTGGATAGCCCGGCTGACTGGTGAGCCTAAAACAAGAAAGTGATGCAGTGATCCAAGTGTTTTTCCTGAGGAAATTACATCTAATACTGGAATACCAAGTTACAAAATACAACAGCAATCCAGTTTTACAATACCAGGGTATCTAGTTTCAAAGTTCCAGAGGACCAAGTTCCAAAATACCAAAAAAATTCAGTTTCAAAATACTAGAAAATCAAGTTGCAAAAAAATCAAAACAACCCCGTTTCAGAATACCAAATTGCAAAATCCCAGTTTTCTGACGTCTTATGTGGGCAGAGATGCAATACTGTCAACATGGGATCTGTGCTACCAAAATGGGTATTTTCTCCTTAGGGGCAGCACCTAAGGAGGCAGGGCAGCACATGGGCTCTCAGGGGGAAACGTCCAACTTTCCCCTTTCACCTCGTCAGTCCTAACCCAGTGCCCCCAGAAAAAAGGAGGTTTACCAGGAGAAAAGGGCTTTAAACAAAAGGACAATCTTCCTTCTTCATGACTGTGTTTAAATTGAGGGGGAATCCCCTTCCTCTGCAATTTTAAGGGTACTAATTGAAGAAAACCCTGCCTTTTCCATGCTCTTAGGGGTATTGCTTGACAGGGAATCCCTAGTTTCCATTATTTTCTTGTTTAAATGGAAGCAGATAACTTTGACAATGCTATGTTATGGGTTCGAATTGAGCAGAACTCCCCCATTTTCATCATCCTAAGGTTTAAAGGAAGGGTAAAGCCCTATTGTCCCTCCTTTCTGAGGGTTTAAATTGAGGGGAAAATCACGTATTCTCTGACTCCTGCTGGGATGAAAACATTGAAAAATAGAAAAAAATATTTATCAGGCACTTCCATGGTGTGAGCTCAGGATTCCCCACTCTTGCAAAGGGGGAATGTTCACCAGGCAAAGGATAAGAGGAAGAGCCTCAAATTGTCCAAAATCCCAGTAAAAATATTTTGTCCTATGGAAACTATGCCAGAGCTGGTCACATTTCAGGCCCTTTGTACCCGCATTTCCTGATGTGCATCTCACAGGGGCTCTGTTCCCACTGCTCCAGGGACCCAACACAAACCTTACAGCACCACACAAACACAGCCCAAGAAGCTGCTGCCAGCCCTCCAAAGCTCAGTACCTGCAACAGGCACCTCTGTGCTGATCTGAGCCCGCTTGGCCCCAAAACAAGGTGGTCGGTTTATCCTTGAAAAGATTGAGAACAGCATTCTCGTCTCTCAAAAAGACCCACAGTTTCGCAACTACAATCTCCACACCTCCGCACTGAGACTTTATTCCCTTAAGTGTCCAAGGACATAGGCAGCAGCAAGGAAGGTGATGAAGCGAGTCAAGTTTAACCCGAGAGAGCTCTCAGCTCCTTGTGAAAGCTCAGACAAGCAGTAGAGAAAGAATTAATGCTCCCATAACTGGCATCTAACAGCCACAGGGCAAGTGAAAAGTTGGTTTTAGAGAATGAAGGAAATACAGAAAAAGCACTAAGTAATAAAAGGTGAGAAAAATCCATCACTCCAACAGGTAAAGGAAGGTAAACCACTTGAAGGAGCAGAGGTAGATGGAGGGAAAAAAACCTCACAATTTAGAGTGTCCATGACACCCAGAGCTAAAACAAGCCCAGGGGATCTGGGAAGAGCTAAGCACATGTGCTCCAAAAACCAGCAGAAATGAAGTGAGATCTCTGAAGGGAACAAAAGAAAGAGGCAGGCTGAAGAAAACAAAAAAGTGCCTCCCCACTTTTCATTCCCTGCCCACAAAGCATTTTGGGATTTTTAATCTTGGCTCTTGTACTATGTGGTAGAAATCCAAAAATAAAGGTCAGGCGAAGCATGGTTTATTGGGAACTATCCTGCATAGCAGACAAGATGTATCCTCATGCAAATGATTCCACGCAGCACTCACATCTTTAATCGCTTCTTTTCCTCTTGCTGGCGAAGCAGAGCTGCTTTATTTAGTCTAAGCAATATTTTCTCCCTTCTCCTTGGCAAAAAACAAGCTCCCATCTTGGCAATGCTCCCCAAACTACCTAATGCTCATCACCCCCCATGCTAAGGAGAGTGGAGCAGGTTAATTTACCACTTATTATCATGATTAACTTGCCCAGCTGCCGGGTTCAAGAGCCCCAGAGTGCCTCAGGTTATACAGGATCACAGAAGGAAAAGCTCTGTTGAATGAAGCTGCTGCCACACTGGCCCTCTTTGCCTGTCAAACACATTCAGCTGCTCTTGCACTGCCCTGTGAAAATCCCCCATAAAATACAAGTGAAAAGCCCTCAGCACCTGTGATAAAGCACAGCTGGGTTCTGCTCAGGGCATTTCAAACTACCTGAGGTATTTGTGACCTCCCCTTGCCGAGGCAACACCTCAGGAAAACCAAAAGTTTCTTTTCATGGACTCACAGGATGTGTTGGGTTGGAAGGGACCTTAAAGCTCATCTTGTTCCAACTCTCACCACACTCAGGACATATTCCACTAGACCACTTTGCTCCAAGCCCCATCCAACCTGGCCTTGAACACTGCCAAGGCTGCGACAATCACAGCTTCTCTAGAACCTGTTTTGCTCCTCCCAGATCTAAAATCATACCAAACTTATCAGCCTCAGAGGTAGATTTCTACTAAATGTCTACATTTTTCTAGGAAAGGAATCCAGCAAACATTGTTTGCATCTGACTTTGCAAAATGAACATCAGCTGCCGCCCACTTTTCTTATTTTTCCCCATTTGGTGGAACATTTTCATTCTGTTGTTGTTTGGAGCAGTATTTTAATATACCTGGCTGAGGCTGCTTAAAATAGCACAGCAAGATACCGGCCTGTGAGGGGTGGAAAACCGAGCTCTTGCACATCTGGTGTTTCTATTGTTGGAAGTCTTAAATCCCACCTCTCTGGTGGGACAAAATAGGTGTCACTAATCCAATTTCTAAAGTATCATGCATCACGCTGATGCTATTTTAAGACTAAAAAACAACAACAAAAAAGCCAATTTAAACAAACCTCTGCTCCTTTCCATTTTCTCTGTTCCACAATTTATGACACAAGATGGGAGAGAAAGATTGTTTTGGGAACAATGTTTTCAGGACTCTAAAAATAATATAAAAACTGCTCTGCCACACTCTCAGCTGTTACAGCCCCAAAAAGCACTGGCTCTCTTTGCTCACAGAGCCACAACTGTGGTGGGATTTCTACCCCGGGTACCAACCTAGTGACCACACCGTGGGACAGTCATTTCTTGGTTTTCTCCTGGGAATAGCTACAGCACTTCTGTGTTGCAAGGCAAACTTGAGCCTCTTTTAATGAAACTGGACCTGTGAAATGAGGTACACAAAGCCAAAGGCCAGCTGAACCTGTGATCTCTGAATGGGTCTTCACATTCTTCCCAGGAAGATGAATGGGAATCACTCTTTTGCCAGGGAAGCTGCATCAGCTGCGAATTTGCTTTAGAAAATGTGCTTTCTGCTCCTCTCAGAGCCAAAATTCCTACACATTTCTTCTAAGTCCTTCTTAGATAAGGACCATGTTTAACTAAGTGACAGTGAAGCAAAATGACAATCCAGGAATAAATTTCCCTGTACACATTATCCTTCATCCACGTGGGTGGTTTCTCTCTGGCACACAGGGGTGAGGAAGGAACCCAAATGCATCACTGTACATAAAGTCACACGTGCTGAGCGGTGAACAAATCTCAGAGATACTGGAAACCTCCTCTGAAGACCCAATTCAGGGAAAGCCTGAGCTGCTTTGTGTTTCTGGGGCTGAAGAAGTTCAGGATCTTCCACAGATGCTCCGAGGCACTAGGATTGTGCCTGAATCTCGCTCTGGAAATGCCAGTGGCTCAGCTGAGAGCTGTGGCAATGATTTACACTGCATTGAGAAGGGCCACGGTCCTGCAGGGGTCTTTCATCAGGAGCAAAGAGCGGCCTGGAGTGTGGGGAATGCTGGATCTGTACCACGGAGTGCTCATCCTTCACCTTAATGTGGAGCTACCCCCAAAGCCGCCATGTATCCCTTTTTCTATTGCCCCTGGTGTGTATCTTTCGGAGCAGCTGTTCCATGTGGCTTTTTATGGTGATCCTGTGGGAAGCAGCCGTTCGCCTGCTGTGATATCCTCACAACTACTATGAACTCCTCATTCCTTTTGGTTTGATTTGGGGTTTTTTATCTGTTTGTTTGATTGGTTTGTGTGGGTTTGTTTGTTTGGGTTTTTGTCTTTTTTGGTTGGAGTTTTTTGTTTGCTTTTTTATAAATGTCTGGTGAAGCTGGCACAGCCAAACTCAAGAAAATGTAAACCAGGTTCGACTTTCCAGAAATTCCTTTGGACTGGGTTTAGCTGCATCCCCCAGGCTCAGGATTATCAAGATATTTGCAGGTTTTGCTCTGCGCCATCAGCCTGCTCAGATTCTGCTCGGTGTTTCACAAATGGAGAAGACAATGGATGCTGTGCCAAGCTTCTTTTCAAACAGCAAAACCTGGGTCAGCATGAGAGAAAAGAAGAAGAAAAAAAGAAAATATTCATCAGTTAGAACAGAGCCAGTGTCCCACCATCTGCCCCTGCACTCTTACTAATTTTGTCTATTTCGAGACAAGCCTGGGTCTAAAGCTTCCCTCTCTCAGTTCCTGGTGCTATTTGCTACCTTGCAGCTTTGATTTCTGCTGATCTAAGTCACTGCTGTCCATGTGGGCTTGAGAATGTTCAGCCTGGAGAACAGAAGGCCCTGGAGAGGCTTTGCTGTGGCCATGCAGGACTCGAAGGGTGCCATAGGAAAGATGGGGACGGTATTCAATAGGGCCAGTGGCAAGAGGAGAAGGGGGATGGCTTTTAACTGCAGGAGGTTGATTTCGGTTGGCTCTAAGGAAGCCGCTTTTTCACACTGAGAGTGCTGAGGCACTGGCCCAGGCTGTGCACAGAGGATGTGGATGCCCCATCCCTGCGAACATCCAAGGCCACGTGGGAACAGGACTCTGAGCAACGTGCTCTGGTAGAAGATTGCTCAAGTTGGAACAAGATGATCTTTAGCGTCCCTTCCAAGCCAGACCACTCAGGGAGTCCATCATTCTATGATCCCCGTTGTCCACTCCACGGTGACCCTGGACTCCTGTGAATTGTGATGTCACGGTCTGCATTCACACCGGAGCTCCCAGCATCCAGCAAAGAGGACAACACAACCATTCGCCCTTGTGCCTACACACCCGTCACCCTGCTTGGCCCCTGCTCCGATACTCCCAAGAGTTCCCAAAGGTCTCTTGTGCCTGGATTTTGCCGTTCATCCCTGCCAGATGCTCACATTCATCCCGAGGAAGGTAAGGTGCCATTCCATGGAAATGGACACCACCTAAGTGCCTCTGTGGGGATGCTGTGGGACAGGGATCCCACTCCGAGGTTTTGCTACATCTGCAGGTTTCCAGAGACAAAGAGAAAGAGATGCAGGTGGATATAAAGACTGATACAGAGGAGGAGATGGAAGTGGATGGAGGAGAGACTGGAGAGGAAGAGATGGAGGTGGACGTGAAGGAAGAGATGGAGGAAGAGATGGAGGTGGATGCGAAGGAGGAGATGGAGGAAGAGATGGAGGTTGATGCGAAGGAAGAGATGGAGGAAGAGATGGAGGTGGAAATGGAAGACTACAGTGAGGACATGGATGTGGATGGAAAAGACGAGGAGGAGGACATGGTCCTGGGATGAAGAGGGACTCCAGCAGTAGGACAGGTATGTGCTCCCCACAGGCAGAGTGGGTGCCCTGCTGCCAGGCTGGGGCTGGGCTGGGTGCCCCGCTGAGGGACACGGTGCCCCGTGGGCTGGATTCTGGCAGCACAAGCACCATCCCCAGCCTGTCCTGCACTTGCTTTGGCTCACACAAGCCCCGTGCCACTGCCTGGGGCCTGACCCCCAGCCCCAGCCAGGCTCAGCGCTGGCAGCAGAGTCCCGCTCTGCCAGTGTGTCCCAGCCTGGAGGCACATGGAACAGCCCTCTGTGCCTGACTGCAATGACTGTGTCACTTGCTTTTCTTCCAGGACTGACGGAGATCCAGGGCAGAGATGGCACCCTTCTGTATATACGTTTTAGCGTTTCTTTTTGTCTTCTGTAAATACGTTTAAGATAGTTTTGATAGATATGTTCTTGTAAATACGTTCTATAGATCGTTGTTGTTACAAAGGTTCTTACAATGTAAATATGTTCTGTAGCTCGTTTTTGTTGCTGCTCTTATATAAATAAAGGACCTTTGTTTTTCATACCTCAGTTCTCTTGGCATTTTCTTTGGGCACAGGCCTCCATGGACCAAGACTTCCTTTGGAAACCCCCTCTGTCACCAGACTCTGGTACAAGCATAACACCAATTGATCCTCGTAGTTAAAGGCGTGACATTAATTGGCACAAATTTGTCCCTTGGACTTTCTAGCACAGTAAATGTCAGTGCTCATAATGCCCAATTCCTAATGAAAGCTTGCAGTCTCCTCACCTGCCACGGCACCGCAGGGATCCAGGGCAGGAGCGGGATAACTCCGGGATAAGGGGAATCTGCCCCCACTCCAGGGCTGTGCCAGTGAAGGAGGGGAATTTTTTAGGGCCTTCATTGCACACAAAAACCAAACCCAGCACCACCGAGCTGGACTTTTTGTGAGCTGCAACACAAAGCGGCCCCTGGCCTTTGGGGGAACACAACCTCACCGAGTCACGGAGCCAGGGGATGACACTTGGGAATGATCCTTGCTGCCTGCAGGCAAATCAGATGAGGGAGCCACAGGAACTCTGGGGTTTCCTGCTCTTCCTGCAACGCCATCGGTCCAGACCAGGAGACCTTTCCTGGAACAGATCTTCCCTGTAAAGGGAGCTGCACCAAAGCTCAAGCCCTCATTTAGAGACCCTTGGAAAAGCAAAGGTGAGAGGGGATTACCTGGAGCCCCAGGGGACCGAGGTGAAGGCGATGAAGAAGCACACAGCAAAGTGCTTCCACTGCTTCTCACTCCAGCAAGGGGAACACCCCTGGAATTTCATGTCCAGCGTCGCTCCCAAGCCCCACAGCTGAACCCACACGTACTCCAAGACTGATCTCCTTCAAACTTCCAGCAGCACAGACTCACCGGGAGGAACTGCAATCCAAGGACACACATCAGCAACCGTCTTTCTGCTTGCCGCTCTCTCCACATTTTCCCTTTCCAGTGGGATGCAGGTGCCACCCCCCAGAGGCAGGAAAACTGCCTTGCAATCCGCTACAAAACCTGCCTGGAAAGCCCAGGATGCCCGCAGCCAGCAGCCGTTTCTCCTGGAGCGCCTGCTGACAGGCATTTGAAGCCTGCTGTGCCTCACAGCTGCTTTTCTGCCAAGGGCATTCCCATCTTTTCTTTTTTAGCCCAAATAAAGCTTTGCAAAGCTGAGTTTTGTGAGAAGTGCTTCATATTTGGATTATTCTTAACTTGGAGTTTCCCTCAGCACCAAAATCAGGGGGTAAACCCAACATGGCCTCAAAGGGCCATAAGATCCCAGATATCCAATCCCCGGTTCCCTCAGGATTGGTTCATTAAAGCTTTTCAGGGGTAATTTGGCAAACTTCAGGGTTTGGTGATTTCACCATCAAAGCCACATGAAACCTGTGCAAAAGGAACTTAACTAAAGCTGGCTAAAAGTGGTCCCTGCTGATGACTCATTAAAACACCCCCTTAAAAAGGAGCTAGGATTGATTCCACACTCACAAACCCCCCTTGCCACGATCGGCGCTCTCTGCCCGCCAAGGACACGGCACCGGGCAGGGACATTTCTCCCACTCCCCGGCACAGACCTCCTCCTGCCACATCCAGGGAACCGCAGCCGCTCAGGGAACACCAACTTTGTCCTGGGTTGGGAACAGGACAGGGACAAGGAACACTTTGAAGTCATTCCCACCTCGGTGCTGTCCAGACCTGGCAGAAAGCGCTTCCCACACCTCTTCTGGAATTCTCTTCCCCGGCCCTTCCAGCTTCGGAAGGCTTCTGGGGGAGCCTCAAGTTTCGGTGCAGCTCAGAAGCTGCACGCGCCTAAAGCATCCCCACGGGAACACGAAGCTTCCCTCGGGCATTTCGTTTCTTTATCCCAAATATTCTCCCCACTCAGCCACAATCTAGAAAGAACAAAAGGGAAAAGAAGGAAGATCAATTAATTCTGACATAAGGAGTCTTGACTATCCCGACACACTGCCACGTGAAAAAACATCCCTGCCCCTCTAACAAATCCCTCTGATACTGGCTCCATTCAGGATCAATTATTTAAACGCTGTATTAAGGAGCGTAAGGACACAACGCTTGGAATTCTCAACAACGGCTCAGCTCTCGGCTACTCCAAGCACTTTCCCACCCAGGGAGCTGAGCTGGCCCAGATTTAAACGCCACGTTTGATCCAAATCCGACAGAAATCTGATCTTGTTTGGCTACTGAGCTTTCCCAAAAGCTGTGCAGTCAAGCCTGGAAATCCTCACTGAAGCCTTGCCATGTCACATTGGGATTTACCCTTGGGAAAACCCCACTCCGAGCACTTGGGTTTCAAGAGGTTGCACCCGATGTTACAGACACAGAATTCCTGTGGGGTTTGGCATTTCCTGCACCTCCAAACACGTGAAAAGAATGAAGTGCAGAGTCCCAAGGCTCCATTATTGCCATTCTCCTCACATCCCTCTCCTCAGCTGCACGTGGCTTTGTGCCTCCTCTGAAGGGCTGGAAAGGAATTTGGGAACCCCCCCTCAGCTTCTTCGGTTTTCAGCCTTTTCTCTGAGGCAGCCCAAAAGGCAAACAGGAAAAAAAAAACCCCAGAAGTGCACAAAATCCCAGCCCCTCCCAAGATGCAGCTCCTCACACCAAACCTTGGGAGAATCCCTGGTGCTTCCAACACCGCTGCAATCCCACCTGGAGCTGAGCCTACAGGGTGTCTAATCCACATGCAAGCCTGGATAGCCCAAAGCCTGCAAGAAAAGAGGAGGCAAAGTGAAGGGGAGAGGTGGGGAAAAACGGAATTTTGGGTTTTTCCCGTGTTTGCAAAAGGATTGAAGGGCACGATGGAGAGGTTTTGTGGAAAAGAAGTACCAAAGGCTGCTTCATTCCCAGCAATTAGCGCTGCTCAGGCTGAATCCAAGAGGACAAATGCACCGGGATCAAACAGGAGCGGCCGACAGGATGGGTTATGACACAGATCTGTGAAGCTGGAGCCTTCTTTCTTCTCCAGGCCTCTCCCAGAAATTCTCCATGGCCGGACGTGCTCCCGCTCTCCCCGCTGGGGAGGATGGACTTGGATAGCCCGGCTGACTGGTGAGCCTAAAACAAGAAAGTGATGCAGTGATCCAAGTGTTTTTCCTGAGGAAATTACATCTAATACTGGAATACCAAGTTACAAAATACAACAGCAATCCAGTTTTACAATACCAGAGTATCTAGTTTCAAAGTTCCAGAGGACCAAGTTCCAAAATACCAAAAAAATTCAGTTTCAAAATACTAGAAAATCAAGTTGCAAAAAAATCAAAACAACCCCGTTTCAGAATACCAAATTGCAAAATCCCAGTTTTCTGACGTCTTATGTGGGCAGAGATGCAATACTGTCAACATGGGATCTGTGCTACCAAAATGGGTATTTTCTCCTTAGGGGCAGCACCTAAGGAGGCAGGGCAGCACATGGGCTCTCAGGGGGAAACGTCCAACTTTCCCCTTTCACCTCGTCAGTCCTAACCCAATGCCCCCAGAAAAAAGGAGGTTTACCAGGAGAAAAGGGCTTTAAACAAAAGGACAATCTTCCTTCTTCATGACTGTGTTTAAATTGAGGGGGAATCCCCTTCCTCTGCAATTTTAAGGGTACTAATTGAAGAAAACCCTGCCTTTTCCATGCTCTTAGGGGTATTGCTTGACAGGGAATCCCTAGTTTCCATTATTTTCTAGTTCAAATGGAAGCAGATAACTTTGACAATGCTATGTTATGGGTTCGAATTGAGCAGAACTCCCCCATTTTCATCATCCTAAGGTTTAAAGGAAGGGTAAAGCCCTATTGTCCCTCCTTTCTGAGGGTTTAAATTGAGGGGAAAATCATGTATTCTCTGACTCTTGCTGGGATGAAAACATTGAAAAATAGAAAAAAATATTTATCAGGCACTTCCATGGTGTGAGCTCAGGATTCCCCACTCTTGCAAAGGGGGAATGTTCACCAGGCAAAGGATAAGAGGAAGAGCCTCAAATTGTCCAAAATCCCAGTAAAAATATTTTGTCCTATGGAAACTATGCCAGAGCTGGTCACATTTCAGGCCCTTTGTACCCGCATTTCCTGATGTGCATCTCACAGGGGCTCTGTTCCCACTGCTCCAGGGACCCAACACAAACCTTACAGCACCACACAAACACAGCCCAAGAAGCTGCTGCCAGCCCTCCAAAGCTCAGTACCTGCAACAGGCACCTCTGTGCTGATCTGAGCCCGCTTGGCCCCAAAACAAGGTGGTCAGTTTTTCCTTGAAAAGATTGAGAACAGCATTCTCGTCTCTCAAAAAGACCCACAGTTTCGCAACAACAATCTCCACACCTCCACACTGAGACTTTATTCCCTTAAGTGTCCAAGGACATAGGCAGCAGCAAGGAAGGTGATGAAGCGAGTCAAGTTTAACCCGAGAGAGCTCTCAGCTCCTTGTGAAAGCTCAGACAAGCAGTAGAGAAAGAATTAATGCTCCCATAACTGGCATCTAACAGCCACAGGGCAAGTGAAAAGTTTTTAGAGAATTTTAGAGAATGAAGGAAATACAGAAAAAGCACTAAGTAATAAAAGGTGAGAAAAATCCATCACTCCAACAGGTAAAGGAAGGTAAACCACTTGAAGAAGCAGAGGTAGATGGAGGGAAAAAACCTCACAATTTAGAGTGTCCATGACACCCAGAGCTAAAACAAGCCCAGGGGATCTGGGAAGAGCTAAGCACATGTGCTCCAAAAACCAGCAGAAATGAAGTGAGATCGCTGAAGGGAACAAAAGAAAGAGGCAGGCTGAAGAAAACAAAAAAGTGCCTCCCCACTTTTCATTCCCTGCCCACAAAGCATTTTGGGATTTTTAATCTTGACTCTTGTACTATGTGGTAGAAATCCAAAAATAAAGGTCAGGAGAAGCATGGTTTATTGGGAACTATCCTGCATAGCAGACAAGATGTATCCTCATGCAAATGATTCCATGCAGCACTCACATCTTTAATCGCTTCTTTTCCTCTTGCTGGCGAAGCAGAGCTGCTTTATTGTTTCTTTTCTCTTTTCTAGGAATGTCAAATGTCCCGACATCAAAGATAAAGAAAACAGTTTGAGAGCAAGGAAACTGCAAGCAGCAAAATCACACCTAAATGTGTGATGATCATTGCTTCACTGTCACTTTGTGTTAGCCCCAAAAAGTTTTACTTCTTAATAATCAGTCTAGTGGGCCAAATTTTCACTTTTCTTTTCTAGGCATCTACCAACACATGAGATGGAGCTGTGTGAAAACCAATGAAATTTAAAGTGTCACCATAATTGCTCGCATTGTCAGTTGGTTAATGTTTGTAATTTGTTTGTGTTTTCATTGCAAGTGACTTAGTGAAAGATCAAATAGTAGTGAAAGCATTCTACATATTCTTGAGTCTAATTTTTGTCTAACTTGTTTTGTCTTTTTACTGAAAAATGGTGTGGTTAAGGTCTTCTAGATGTATCATTTGTCTCAACCAATATTATCCTGAGAGTTGGTATAAGAATTTACACATATTTGAAATCCTACCAATATGGACTAACCTTCCCAGTTCTGCCTCAGAAGGCTTCAAAATTATTATAACCTGGCTAAATTGTTTGGATTTTCTAATTAGCGAATTAAAAAATCTTGACAAATCGCAAGCAAATGCTACATGAGAAATGATTGAATCCCCCTTCCTAAACCAAGAGGGATATAGAAAAGCCTTCTACCAGCTCTCAAACTAAAGTGCTGTTCAATCTCATGCCATATGTCTTAAGAGGATATTTTAACTTTTCCTCACCCCTCCTATTTATAGCACATTCTGCAATCTCAGTTGTAGGTGCAGAATGGGATGAAGGCAATTTATTCACCAAAAAAAACCCCAAAAAAACAAACAACCCTACATTTGAAAGAGAATTCATTTCATTTTTAATCCCACCAAAAATAAAGCCACAGTTTGTGTCAAGATTAAATGACAAGAGTGCTATAATCTGGCTCATGGAAAACAGAGCATAGCCCTAATGTAAAGATATGTTTGCATGCGAACATTTTGTATGAAAATGTTTTGTGTGTTAGTTTTGTATCATAAAAACTAATCCTTCATAATGTATAGAATTATACAGCAGAGTAAGAATATTATTATAACAAAAACTGTAGAAAGAAGCTACAACCAAAGAAGCCTCCTGAAGATACCTGACTAGGACTTTAAAGTGTAAATTAAACCACTAAGATTAGATAAAAGAAAGAGAAATACCCATAGAGAGTAAAAGAACAAATTAAGTGATCCCATTAGTAGAAGATGTTGAAATTCCGGGGAGATCAAAACGGCCTCCCCCAGTGATTATTGAACTACTGGAAGGGGCACAACCAGGGTCAATTAAACAATATACACTAAGGCATGGACCATGAGTAAGAATAGAACCAATAATTACTGAATTGATTAATCAGAGGTTGTTGAGAGAGTGTAGATCTTCCTGCAGTACCCCAATTCTACCAGTACGAAAGCCAAATGAAAGTGATTGATTAGTTCAGGACCTGAGGACACTTTACTCACAAAATTACAAAGTGACTGAGTGTGATTTTCAGTTTTACATTTAAAAGATGCTCTCTTTTGTCTGCCATTAGCTGAAAGCAGTCAGGAAATTTTTGCCTTTGAATGGAAAAACCCCAGAACAGGGAGAAAAAGCCAACTTACATGGACTGTATTGCCACAAGGATTCAAGAGCCATGAGATTTGGAAATCAATTAGCCAAGGAACTAGAAGCCTGGACACCGCCACTTAGAGAAGGTACATTTCTACAGTACGTCGATGATCTGCTGATAGCAACAAGGACCCGTGAAGACTGCAAGAACTAGACTGTAAGTCTTCTAAATTTTCTGGGACTAAGTGGATATAGAGTCTCCCCTGAAAAGGCTCAGCTAGTCCTCCAGAATGTTACATATCGAAGGTATAAACTAGCAAGAGGGGAGAGAGCCTCGGGAGACAACAGGAAAGAGGCAATTTGTCAAATGCCCAGGCCAACCACAACCAAAGAACTGATAACTTTTCTGAGAATGACAGGATGGTGTAGATTCTAGATTTACAACTATGGACTCATTGTGAAACCTTGATACCAACTCTTTCTAAAAGAGACTGGGGGAACTCACCTATGCTGGACACCAGAGACTAATAATGCATTGATAACTCCGAAACGTGAGTTAATGCAAGCTCCAGCATTGGGCATACCAGATGTCACTAAACCTTTTCTGTTGTTCTCACATGAGAGACAAGGACTGGTGCTGGAACTTTTGGCACAGAAGCTGGGACCACACAAAAGGCCAGTGGCTTATTTCTCCAAGCAGCTGGACGTGGTCAGCCAAGGAGAGCCCACCTGCCTACGTGCAGTGGCAGCTGGGACTCTGAACATAGAGGAAGCCCTCAAGTTCACACTGGGCCAGCAGAGAACTGTTTTTGTCTCTCACACAGTGTCAGCAGTGCTCACACAGAAAGGAAATCACTGGTTAAGCCCATCTCGCTTTCTCAAACACCAAGCTGTCCTAGCAGAATCGGAGGATGTGAGTAGCCAAGTAACCAACGTTTTAAACCCAGCAGCCTACCTCCAGGGCAAGGCTGCTGAGGAGCCTGTACAGCATGACTGCATTGAAACCATGGAGGCAGTTGACTCCGGCCGCCTGGACCTAAAGGACTCTCCGCTAGAAAATGCAGACAACTGGTTCACTGATGAAAGCAGTTATGTCAAGGATGGTAAGCGGCTCGCTGGGTATGCAGTTACAACCACAGACGCTGTCATTGAGGCAAAACCGTTACCTGTGGGGACATCAGCTCAAAAGGCTGAAATAACAGCCCTAACTTGAGCCTTGGCGTTAGCCAAAGGAAAACCTATCAACATTTGGACTGATTCAAGGTATGCTTTTGGGGTGGTACACGCTCACGGGGCTATACAGAAGAAAGAAATCAAGCATGCTACTGCAATCATGCAGTTACTGGAAGCAGTGGTAAAACCTTCCAAAGTGGCTATAATGCATTGTAAGAGACACTCCCAGGGTAACACTATCCCTGAACTGGGAAATGCTATGGCAGACAAAACAGCAAAGGCAGTGGCCAGTAGAGTTCAGATCCAAGCCCTAACTCTAATTATGATTTAAATTAGATACAAGAAAAAAAAATGAGCACAGATGGGTGGGCTAAGATAAAAAGGTCTCATAGTCATACCCAGAAAACTGTTAAGATTATTGCTCCAAAGTGAACATTGCATCAAATCACCTTAGATGAGACTTCTTGAAGGCTTAAAGAGGTATGAAACAAACTTACATCATGCTTACTCAACTTATCCTGGCTTAAACAATTGTTTGGAATAGCTATTTGTGTTACTGCATTCTTACTTACTGTTTGTATTAGTAGTTACTGTTGTATGATCTTATGTACTTAGAATCGCAATGCTTATGCTCAATGACAAAAGCATAAACTTAGAAATAAAATAGAGAAGGGTTCTTAAAGACATGCAAGATTTGTAAAGAATTACAAATAACCAAAGAAAAGGGGGGATTGAAGAAGGGGCAGTCAATAACTAACTCGTGTAAGCACAAGTTAACTATTAGGAGACAGCAAATGTTAGTTCAGACAGAAGATGTTAATTACAAAGCCTAAGAAGCCAAATTCACCCTCATCTTGTCAAGATAGAGGGGACAAGGATCATCTCCGAGACCGCTGAATCATTCCTCAAAGGACTACGCATGCCCAGGGAGAAAGGTGAAAAGTTCATGAGAGGATGACTACTGGCCTTCCTCAGAGAAGACCCCCGAGGAAGAGGAGAGGTCTTCCTCAGCGCGACCACCAGGACACACAGCGCATGTGTGGCCCATATGCTAATGACTTCCGATAAAGAAGTTGTATAACCACACCTGTCCCAAGGAATGTGATGAATATTCATAATTTAGCCCATAATACTGTGTTGTAGAGAGCACCGGGTGTGTGTGTTTGGAGGAGCGATCCCCACACAGCCGGCGCACCGAATAAAGCAAATACCCACTTCTCTGACTCTGTCTCTCAAGTGTCTCCTGGCCCGGTTGTGGCGTGATTCAGTAGAAACGCAAGCATACCCACGACCCCAAACGATAAGCTCACGCAGGCCTTCCCGCTGGTTAGTGAGTCAATTCCACACCCAGACTTTTGCCCAGGGCAGTTGTCTCTTGCCTGCAGATTGCAATGAGAGAAAGCGATTCAGAATAACAGGATTCTTTGAATTTTGTGGTACTCTAAGGTGATTCATTGTATACGAGCTTTTGCTAGTTGGCTTCAGGAACCAAATTCAAAGGCTCCTGTGAGAATCGTTGAAAAGCCATGATAACAGCCCTTAATTCAACTAACTAAGCAGAGTCTGACTCGGACTGGTGTGTTCATCAACCACTGCAAAGGCAGCGTAGGATACTGTGCACCCTTGCGCACAGTGACCCCTGCTAAAAATTTGTCCCAATCCGTATGCCCCAGGCTGCCAACACATCCCGTCCCCCAAGGTTAAGGGAAGTGGTAGTAACATAAGGCCTAATTGTAGCTGTGTGCCCCTCTGAGTCCTTCACCATCACAGGCCGTTCGCTTCAATAGCTCTGTGTGGTTCCTCCTAATCCTGCGATGGCCGATCCCACTGGGGGTAAAGGCCATGAGGGAGGCCACGCAGAGAAGGAGATGATAGTTACATCAGCACCAGTATCAATCAAACCTCGAAGCTGAGTCCAGGGCGGACGGGCGTTCGGCAGGATCAGGGTACATGTCATCTGTGGCCTTTGGTCAGAGATGTCTGCAGTCCAGAAGGCCTGCGGAAGTCCCGTAGATCCACTGCCGTTATCTTTGTGAGTTTCTGGTTCTATCCTGGGGACACAAGACTTAAAAGGCACTAATTTAGCAAGGCAGGTCTTTTCAGGAATAGTTACAGGGGGTTTTCAAATTCCCTATAAAACTGAGGACAAGGCTCCGAGGAGCGGATTCCCATCAATCCCACCTCATCATCATCCTATCGCATTAAACCTGTTAGAAGCCAGACCTGACCAGCCTCTCTCTTCCTTTGTCTCTGAGCTAACGTGAGCCAACATCATGGGCTCCTGCCGTCTTTCCCTCTGCAAAGAAGCCAGCTAGCTAACCCAGCAAGCAGCTCTTTTCCTGATCCCCAAGTCGCTTCAGCGACGCGTGGAGGTAACGCAGCTGGACTGTCTCTGACCCGGGGCCCGCCAGAGTCGGTGCCTCGAGCACCAAACGCTGCGTTCTTGGACACTGAAGGTTCAGACTAAGGAGAATCCAAAACGTGGACAGCATCTCCCTTCTGCTGGAAGCCTTGAAGTTCACCACTGCAGTCTGCAGCCTACACAGATCATCTGAGTATTGTAAAAGGTCTCCAAGGAAGAACAAGGCTAATGCACGCACATAAACGTTGATCAAAAGCACTTGATGCTCTTGGACAAAAATAGGTAACCTTCACTTTTGGAAAGACAAGGTGACTATGGTTGTCTCTACAGTACTAGTAGGAAAAAATCCCTGAAGTTTTGCAAAACCTCTTTTCAGGGCTTTGTTAACTTCATTTTTGTTAAGAATTGGGGAACACAGAGAGACCTGTCACTTTTTTTGCAAAATGCCATAGAAACTGCTACACTCACTTCAACAACAGTCCAAGGAACCTTCTCTGCAAATACTGACCATACGCAGTTCTGGTTGATACAACCCCCCATGACCTAAGAAAGGAACAACTTGGCAAGCAGTTTGCAAAGATGAACAACTTAGCACGACTGCGGCTGATGACATGCCCTGACCTTTTTTCCCCTTCAGCTACGGGTGCCGTACCCTCCTACCCTCACACATGCCACTCCAAGCTCCTTGCGTGGAGCTCTCGCACTACCTATGCCAGCAACTGTGCCAAGACACCGCCACCCTTCTTCAGCACCACCGCACCTACCACAAGGTAGCTGAATCAGAGGGAAAAAGAGGTCGCCAATGGAGGCAAGTTGCTCCCCCTGACAGCTAAGCTCCAACTTCGGGGTCCCTTATGTCCTTCCCAGGACGGGCGGGAAAACGCCTCGGCGGAGCGCAGCGCTGGGCGGGAGCGGCCAGCACGGCACCGAGCGCGCTCCCCACTCCCTCCCGCCCGCGCCGCTGCGGGGACCGCGGGTTCGCCGGAATCGGCCACGTGCTGCACGGAGGGCAGCGCGGCAAAGGCGGTCGCCCCTCGTTACCCTAGGAAGGCCGGCCTCGGATCTCCGCTCTCTCCACCGGCACGGGCAGTGCCAGCAGCCTCTCGCTGCGGCCGCCGCTGGCCGAAAGCCTCGCCGCGCACCGCCCGGCCTGCCCCGCCGCTCCGCGGGGTCACACGGCACCTGCCGAGGGCGGCCGCCGAGCGACAGGAAGCAGAAGCGCTCATCGCCGCGCCACGCGCCGCCCCGCCCCGCCCGGGCGCTCCTCTCCTCGCGCTACCACGATGGCGCCGGCCCGCCTTCCCCGTGGCCTGCGGCGCAACGCGGGTGCTCCGAGCCACGCAGCACGCGTGCGGCCGGGCCCTGCCGAGCCGCAGGCGGAGCCGGGGCACGGCCCGGGCCGGAGAGCTTCCGGCGAGGCTGGGCGGGCGGCGAGCGCGGCCGAGCGGGAGCGCGCCAGGCGGGGGGCGGCCGGCGGCGCGATGGAGAGCTAGATGGAGGCGGCAGCACCGCGCGGCATAAAATGGCTGATCGTCCCGCAGCCGCCCGCTCCGCAGCCCCTCGGCTGCTGTCGAGAAGGGCCCCGGCCCTGGCCGCGCCGGTGCTGAGGTGGCTCCGCAGCCCGCGGGCAGCCCATGCGGGGCAGGGGAGCACTGCGGGCAGCCCCGGGACCATGCAGCCGTCTGTAACGCGCGGTGGGAGCCGCCGGGAACTATTTTACACCTGCCGGGGGGCTGGGGAGGAGCACGGAGAGCACGCAGAAGGTCGCTGCCGTTAGGGAAAATTAATGCACGATGCCTGAGGTTTATGTCCGAAAAGGAGACAGAGGAGTCCTGCAACATTCTTCGGCTACAGGGAGAGTCCATGGGGCTTTTCCCCTGGGGTCTGTCAAACGGTTGCGGGATGCAGCCCCCTTTTGATGTCAAGTTCCTGGCCACAGCACCCTCTTCCTTTTCCCCACTGGCTGAGGTATTCGGGAGATACAGATTTCCAGAACTGCCTACTCTAAGTCCCCCTCTAATATGCACCCCCCCTTTTGGCATCGAAAAGGAAGAAAAAAAACCCATTTCGAATTCTATTAAGTCTTTGTTGCCTTGCTCTAGGTTCAGGAATTTAACACGCCCTGGATTAATCAACAGTCTCTGATGATTAGTAACAGTTCTAGAGAACTAGTAGTTTCTTCTGTTACTTCACTCCCCATAAGTTCCTAGCCTTGTCTACAGGCCAATTCACACGGTCTGTTTGTAAAGACTCATCCACCTCCTTCCTTTTAATCCCTTCTCTTTTTATTTGATCTGTATTTGTCTTTACAAACCTTAATTACCATTGATTTAATTTTTTCTTCTTGAGTCTTCTTGGCTTTTGCTATTATTTGCAGTGACATCCTTTTCTGTCCTTTTGTAGTCCTTTCTGGATCAGGTAGGCATGGCTGCTAGCGGCATCCCCTTGACCACCTGCTGAAAGAGCTGCACCCAGCATGGTGTCACGCATGCTCAAAAGATTAGAGTTGCTATAGCATATAAGAGGAGAAATGGTATTCATTTAGTGTTGGGGTCTCCCCCCCTGCCATGGAGCCCTGGGAGATGGGCCCTGGGCGAGAGACACGGGGTTTCCCTGCCCCTGGTCAGCTTCATTCCCCATTGGTTGGTTTGTGTTCCCCGGTGTGGCCAAGGACCCTCGGGTCCCGTGACTGGGGGAGTTCCTGAGCAGAGCCCCGGCCATGCGGCTGGAGAAATAAAGACCTCCGAAACATCTACCACCAATCTGTCCATATATACTTCTTTTCCACGGGATTCCTGGTTTGATATAGGCGTGTTACAGTAATCCTTGCTGTAACAATTTAGCCCATAGCTGGCCAGTTAGCCAGGAAAACATGTCCCATTACCATCCTTTTAACACTTGGACAGGTCCATGAGCTGAGGTTATTTCCTTTGTTATTTGTTTGACCACATTTCCGCTGTCCTCTGCTTGCAAACAGCAGCTCGAGTCATTGAATTTCCCACAAACTCCTCCTTCTTCTGCTAACAGATAATCTAATACCATCCAATGTTGAAAATACCGCTTTCCTCATTGAAGTGGGTTGCTCAGCAAGACGGTCAAGAGCTGTGGCTGGCTGGTTGGTAATTATTTCTGAGACAGCTTGTAACCTAATTATCTCATTGAAATGATAAATGGGTTCCCAGGCATCTGGGATTAATTCCTTAGGTTTCCAAGGGGCTGGTCCATCGTGTTGCGTAACTTGTTCTGGTGGCCATTCATCTTTTCCCCGTTTTGGGGTGCTCTCTGCAGCCAAGGCTGCATCAGCTGACTGCTTTTCTCTAATTAAATCCTCACAGATTTTGATTCCTAAGCGATTTCCCTGAATTTGTAGTAGCAAAAAGAACAATGGTCTAAGATATACACTATATCCCTGACCAGTTTGGAGGTAACCTGAGCTAAGCATGTTGGCCACAAATCCAATAATGTCCTTTCAAAGCCCGTGTTCCATTAGCAAAGGGGCCTTCCTACCCTTGGTCATCAATTGGCGGGTCAAAATACAGCAGGATTCCCGGGCCTAACGGTCCTCCAACAATAGCTGCCCCACCATAAGGGTCACAGTATTTGCATTTCCAAGCTCCCACACAGGGTTGCCATCTACATTTACATCTGCAAGCTGTTTGGTTGGATTTGGAGCAGAACTCACTAAAAGGCTTTGAGTTCCAATCCGGTGTTGCCATTCCCACTGATAATCACAAACAACATGTCTTCTACTTGTGGAATTTTTGTGGGGACAGCTTAAAAATAGGTGGTCAAAAAACCCCCTTGTCCCTCCCCATTGCTTTACAGGCTTCCAAATGTTTTTGGTAAGTGTGGTAAGAACACCTTACGCAGCTACCATTAGTGAGCTGAACAGCTATTTGATTGCATTTGTCTTGATATTTGGAACAATTGTAAGGAGGGCAATTGTGGGTCCAAAGCCAATTGTTTAAAGCCAGAGGGAAAGTCAATTGACAAACGCCTTTTCCTACATAGACCCGCCCTGTCCTGTTTAGGCAATAAGTGCCTGTTGGAGAAGAATGAAGTGGCCATGTGTTGGGGAGGATGAAAGTTTGGTAAGAAAGTTTCACAGGTATGTAGGCTTGGCAGAAAGGTCTGTGAATGTAGAAGCTGGGGATGAGGTAGAAATGGAAGCAAGTTTTGATATAGAATAAAAGATGTTTTGCTGAAACAGTGATCGCTGAGTAACTGAGAAGGCAAAGGTTGGAGATGAGTTGGAAGGAGATTTTTAGGAGCAGGACAAAGGTATGTGATTACAAACAAAGACATGTTTTTCACCAAGTAAGTAAGTCTCAAGAAGAGCATAAGTAAATAGAAAACGTGTCTTTACCAAAAAGAAAGATATGGCAGGCAAACAAGAAATGTTGATGTAGCAAGAAGAAGAAAGGTCTAAGAATTCTCCACTGTAAGCTGAAATTGTAACTTACTTACTCTTGTGATTGGATAATAATGACTAGAATATGGTGATGGTAGTAGCTATGATAGGCTATAGGCAAATGTAAAGGTATTGGGTATGGTGCTTATTGGTTGTTATGTGTTAAGATACTCTGCAAAGAAAAGTCTAGAATGCTTTGTAACTTGACCAGAAAGCGGCTTCAGGTATGCCTACAGCTGGAGCTGGCAGCTGTAGGGCTGGCTCTGGATACCCGCTCCCTGAACTGCTGTAACTTCGCCTATGCAATAAACAGCTTTCAAGAGAGCCACCTGAAGTCCAGACATCCTTCGTGAAACCTTCTCCTATAGCCATGGACTTCCTTCTTTGGCCCTTTGGTCCTAGTATGGACCTCATGTCGGGTGTTGAGCCACCACTTAGGTTCAGCTGGGCTAGCCAACCATAGGCACTCTTCAGATCCTCCTGGCCCTCCACAGAGCCAGCAATTGCTAAGGTTAAAAACTTTTGCTACTTCTTCTCCTAAGGCTGCAAATTGATTCTCCCACTCCTGGCCTAAACTTAGCTGACCATATAAAAGTAGAATTATTAAGGAAAATGTTTTAATAGTGTGATCTAATTAGCTAGTCTAATTTTCCCGTTGTCTTCTGCAGCACCTGTGGCAATTGATGACACAGAAACTACTTAACGTGAAACAATGGCTGCAAGTATTAGCGCCCCAGTGAGTGGAGATTCTAGAGGAGGGATGCCCATAGAGACTATTTCAGCAGATGGTCTGTGGGTAGGCACGCAGGGCTTCCTCTGATGTCGAAGCACTGGCTACTGCTCCGGCCCACTCCTGCAGAGTGTCAGTCACGGCCTCCCGGCCTTCTCCTCCAGCTGAGATGTGCAAATCTCTGAGGCTTCAGAGACCTTGACCCGAGAGTGACGGGTCCACCTGTGTTCAGCTGTCTTGATGGCTGTTTCTGTCGTCAGTGACACTTGGAATGGGCCACGCCATTTCACCGCCACTGGCGCTTCTTTCTACTCCTTAACTAGGACTCAATCTCCTGGTTGGATGTTACAAGCAGCAAAGTCCAAAGGTGGGGCTTGTGCCAGCTGAGCTTCCTGTTGAAGGGGTTTCACAAGAAGCAGTATCCTGGCCACAGATGGTTTTAAATATACATCACTTACCTCTACTCCCCCACTAGGTTGAGACTTACCCGGGTAATTCATAACAATGACGGAAAGGGGGATAACGGAATCTCTCTTCTGGGTCGGGCTCTCATTCTCGCCAAAGCCAATGTCCAAAGCCTTAGCCATGGCATCTTGGTTTCTATTAGCAGCTTCAAAAGGTGTTTCTTTCTCTATTCATTGTTTTCTACCCGAGCCGAGCTCTGGGGGTGCCAGGGCCTATGGAGGTTCCATTGTGTTCCTAAAGAAGCCAAAACCCCTTGAAGGATCTTTCCTGTAAAATGAGTTCCCCTATCTGAGTCTATTGCTTCTACAATGCTGTATCTTGGAATGATTTGTTCCAAAGAGGCCTTAATAACTGATCCTGTCGTTGCTGAAGCAGTTGGAAATGCCTCTGGCCACCTTGCTAGCTGACATACCATTAGCAGAAGATATGAAGCCTTCCCACTTGGGGCATGTCAGGAAAATCCACCCGGCATCTTTGGAAGGGACATGCAGCCCAAGGCCTCCCTCCCCTGGCAAGTTACTTTGTAACTTGGCTGTTTGCTTTAGCACAGATCAAGCAACCTTCAACAGCTCGTTTTGCCAGTCTAAAAAGACTCCCAGCAACATCCATCATGAGGAAGGCTTCTGCCAATCCTCAGGAAGTACAAGGACTCTCTTCACGGAGTTCTTTTAATATTGGTAAGGCCAAAGCTTCTGGTATCTCTTGTTTGCCATCCCTTGTAAACCAATTCTTGTCTTTTTTCTCTGCCACGCGGCTTTTTACTGTATCTCGAACTCCTCTGGTAGAAAAGACAGCTTCCCGGGCAGTGATGGAGTCGCTGGGAGCAAAGGAGGCATCTTGGAGAGTTCTGGCAGAACTGTGTTGCTTTCTGAATTTCTTCATCCACCAAAAAGGAGACAGAGGAGTCCTGGAACATTCTTCAACTACAGGGAGAGGCCATGGGGCTTTTGCCATGGAGTCTCTCAACTGATTGCGGGACGCAGCCCCCTTTTTATGCTAAGTTCCTGGCAACAGCACCCTCTGAGGTACTCGGGAATTACAGACTTCTGGAACTGCCTACTCTATGCTCCCCTCTAATATGCACCCCCCTCTTGGTATGGAAAAGGAAGAAAACGAAACTATTCCTAATGCTATTAAGTCTTTGTTGCCTTGCTCTAGGTTCAGGAATTTAACACGGCCTTGGCTGAGCAACAGTCTCTGTCGATTAGTAACAGTTTCTAGAACTAACACTTTCTTCTGTTACTCCCCTACCAGTAAATTCCTAGCCTTGTCTAAGGACGGGTTCACACGGTCTCTTTGTAAAGACACATCCATGTTACTCCTTTCACTCCCACACCTTCTTGGAGGTGGGACGGCTCCCCCTGGCACAGCACCTGGCACAAAACCCCCCTATGCGCACACGCACACCTGCACTTACCCTGCACTCCGCTGCACACACACACACACACACACCTCCCGCACACTAACACCCCCCTCCACATCCCCACCATGCTACTTGCAGTGGCCCCGCCCCTGACATCCCGGCCGGCTGGCAGCACCCACTCCTCCCATGCTTCCCCATGCCTTGCGTTTCCTTGCTGCCCCCTCTGTAGCCTTCTGTCAACCTGCCTTTTCTCCCCTGCCTTGCATTGACTTGCTCACCCATCCCCCACCTGACTTCCTTTCACATTCGTCTAGGTCTGGCCTCACCTTTCCTTTTCCTTCTAGGACCCTCATTGCCCTGCCTCGCCTCGCCAAGCAAGGCAGTTGGTCCTGGCCACTTTTGTGTACCAGCAGTCCTCGAATGTACTTCTCACCTGCCTTGCCTATCCTTGCCTTGCCTTGGCAACACAACAGTTTCCTTGCCTTGCCCTGCTAGCTCTCTGGAGCCTTTCATTCCTTTGCACGTCCATGCCCCGCCCTTGACCTGCCTACTGCTTTCCTCCAGGGCCTTGGCTTGCCAAGCCCTTCTTGTTTCTGCCTGGCCTACCCATCAGTGGACTTTCCTTCCTACGGCCAGCCTTGCCTCTAACTTCTGGGCCTTCTCTTGCCTACCACTCCATTTGCTTTCCCCTCACTGCTCTGGCCTTGCTTACCTCTCCCTTGACTTGCCCACAATTGCCTGCACTTGCTTTGCAGCGCCTTGCCTGCATGGAAGGCAAGGCCAAGAGTGGTAAGCAGGGCAAAGCAAAGCCAGCAAGTTGTAGGTAGTGCGAGGCAAGGCAGACGTAGGCAAAGGAAGCAGAGCAAGGGTAGCTTAAGAAGAACTCGACAAGGTACTGAAGGCAAGGCAAGGCCAAGAGACTCAGAGTGCCAGTGTTGCTGGAGCAGATGTTAAGGTAGCATGGGGAGGAATAGTCCAGCAAGACATTTCTCTTCTGGCCCCTGGGCGTGTAGGGGCAATTGTTGGATCTATTCAATCCTGGAGGTGGATCAGTGGCTGGATGTGTTGTATTTTGGAGGAGGGGATGCCGTTTCTTTGGAGATGGGCTTGTAGTTGCTCTCTTTGGCAAGGAAAGCAGGTTTGGATGTGCACATCGGGTGCTCTTAGGGATTTTAAGGGCTTTTCCCAAGAGGCAGAGCTCTCTCTGGGTTAGAGCTGTTGAGCTGTCAGTGGGAATGCAAAGGCCAAGCTTGTGAGCCTTTTGTCCTGATGCCTTTAGTGTGTGAGCAGTCCATGGTGCCGTTGTCTTTGGATCCTGACTCTAGGAGAGGGAAGGCTTAGGATGGTAGCTAGAGCTGAGAAGGAAAGTGCTGAGAACAGCGTGTGTGCTGCTAGTTTGAGGGGTGCAGTTGAAGTTGCAGGCAGTAAGATCTTCCTCAGCTGGCACTGTTTTGAGCTCTGTTTTTGCCAGATGGTTTCAAGATGGAAGGCAGAATCTGCGAGAGGGAAAAGATTTGTTTGGGCCAAAGAGGTTTGTCTGGCTCTTGGAGTGTGGTGTAAAGAAGAGGCTGCTCTTGGAAGGGGAAGATGAGGGAAATCTTTTTGTCCTGATGTGCTGTTGATTGGAGTGCAGGGACGTTTGCAACTTGCCTCTGCCCTTGGGGCGGTTTCGAGCAGCGCCAGGTGCTTGGCCTTCTTTTGCAAGTCGTCAGCGCCATCGTGTGGTTGTTTCCATGAGCGCTGACAGTGCCGGGGAAAAAGCCAAGCGCTTCGCTGGCGCGGCCGCAGTCGTGTGCGAGCAGTTGGTGGAAGAGCTCCGCTGTGCATCCTGCCTCTTGGAGACACAAAAGAATGTGATCCTGCGCGTCGCGGGGAAGCAAGAGGAATCTTTTCATTGTTGGCTGTGCAGTTTCGAAGCGGCAAAAGTCAAGGCAGTTCCAGCACGGCCTCTTTCTTTCAGAACCTTTTCTGTGCCATCTTGAACATGCTCAACATGGAACTCGCACCCACTGAACTGCATCAAAGGTCCTGGAGAGACGCACTTTCCTTCAAGCTCTAGGTACCATCCTACCCTCCACCTCTCGCGGATCCCAAAGCCCTTCCAAACATCCAGCAGCTGCACGCAGAGAACAAGTGCTAGAACAAGGCGTTGGCCTTCCTAGTCCCTCTAAAGTCTGTAAACTAGGCGAAACATTGCAGTGACCAGCACTTTCCTTCGCAACTATCTATAGAGCGTCATCACATTCTCTCAGAGTGGCTAAGTCCACCCTTGCAGCGCAGCATTTCCAGCCACAGTTGGGACTGAGAGATGGGCCAGGTGAGAAAGCATTTGTTGACTATCCCTCGTCTCTGGAAGACTTGATACTCGCAGCGCAATCACGTCCACACACCTTCAGTGTGGCCAAGTTCAAGCAGCTAGAGCTCACAGAGATGGGAGAGTCAGGAGAGAAGCCGTTCCAAAAGTACCGTGTACTTACAGCAGCATTAAACCTGTGCACAGTAGTCTACAGCACTGTAGACTGCGGCATCTCTGACACACGTGCCATCCCATTGTTGGCTCTCGCAGCTCGGTTGCTAGCTGCTCTCCTGAAGAAAAGAACTAGAAGGAAAAGCCAGTGCTGGGCTGCACCTTCCCCTTGCCTCACGTAAAAGCCACTTCAACTCCCCGCTGCACTCTCTACTTCCCCTCTCCTTGGCATCGACCACTGTGTTTTCTGCATCTCGGAGCCGAAAGGTAAGCGCCAGTGTTTCCAGGGATGGTTGGAAGAGGGATAAGTAGTAGCACAAGTAGCTGTCGTTGAACTTCCTCCTTCTCAATGCTAACGTGAATTCGGCAGGCAGGCGAGCGCCAGCCACCCTCCTTTCTCAGTTTGTACGCTGCGGACGCGAGCCCGGTGCTCGGCGCCTTCGTTCGGCCTCTTTAGTACCCATGTGGCGCTTTCGTTCTGCCGGAGTCGAAGCGTCGTCTACTTCTCGCCCAGAGAGCACGGTGCCGGCAGCGAAATGCTCCAGCCCACTGCTTGTGCCGACACACGCCTGGGCTATGCACTTTGCCTCTCAGCGACATACAGCAGCACATTCGGTCTAAATGTAAAGGGAAAGATTCTCGGCTACGTCTGGCACAGAGAACAGCTGTAGTTCAACGGGCTTACCCAGAGCATGCCCCCGACGCGTGGGAACTTGTATTTGCACCACATTCCAGTGGCAGCCCTCTTTCCTTTACAGGCTGCACAGCGCCGTCCGATCGCGGTGCTCTCTGCACGTGCCTTCTCACTTCCAAGTAGCACCGCGCACATTAGAGCCTTGCAGGGAGAGAAGACGCGGATAGTCGTGTCGCAGAGAAGAACGTGGCAGGGCGAAAAGGTGTTCTTCTTTTGTCCTCCTCGTCGCCCAGAGTGTAGTGCTGTGTTGAAAGTCTTGGCCAGCGCAAAGCTAATCCAGCCAGTGTTTCTCTCCTGATGCATTTCGCTGAGCGAGAGCTACGCGGACAGTTTGGACTCTGTGAAGCAGCAAGAAAATGATTGTCCGTCAAGCTGAGGAAAATCCGTGCACAGCACACTGTGGCCGCGTGCAGTGTTGGCGCTGAAGAGCGGCAAAGCTCAAAGGCATCGCTGGGCTTCAGTTCTGTCCAGACCGCAGAAGGCGAAGAACGAAGCAGCTGAGCACCGGCTGCATGTACTCAGTGGAGCGAATTTCAAATGTCCAGTCAAAAGCCTCTTCACTAGCAGATTCAGCTGAGAATGCTCTGGCTGCTTCACAAAGGAAGGCGCTGTGTTGCACTCCTGGACGCTACCTGGTCAGAAGCAGGTTCTTACACCTTCAATGCTGCAGAGTCCATGCAGCTGGAGCACAGCCAGAAGGACGCGTCCAGAAAGAAGGCGTTCTTCAAGTACCCCCTCTTCCAAGCAGCCTTGAAACTGAGCACAACACACTGCGGCTCAGGAGGTTCCTTCTCAGATAGACGTGCCGTCACATTATGCACTCTCGCAGCTCTGTTGCCCAATTGCAGCAGCTGCTCCCAAAGGAAAAGGCTCCAGAAGTAAAAGCCACTGCTGGACTGCACTTTCCCCTTGCCTCACGTCAAGCACCAGAAACTGTCCGCTGCACTCTCTATTTCCCTTCTCCGCCGCATGGCGAAGCATAAACGTAATCGCAATTGTTTCCAGGGGAAAGCTGGAAGAGAATTAGGAAGCAGCACAAGTAGCTGCAAGTTGGACTTTAAGTTTCGAGCTGCTAATGTGAACCCGAAAACAAGCGAGTGGCAGCCACGCTTCCTCTTGCAGCCTGTGCGATGCACACACCAGCTCGGTGCTCTGCCTTCATTCTTATGCTCTTCGTAGCAGGTGGCGCTTTCGTTTTGCTGGAGACGAACCGTCGTCTACTTGTCGCCCAGAGAGCACGGTGCCGGCAGCGAAATGCTGCAGGCTGCTGCTTCTGCCGAAACACGCCTGGGCTATGCAATTTCTCTCTAGCGCTGAAGTAGCGCCACATTCTGTTTGCTTTGTAGCCAGCATCTTTACGGAAAGCTTCTTGGCTACGTCTGGCACAGAGAACAGCTTTATTTTAACCGGCTTACACGGAGCTTGTCCCCGACGCGTGGAACTTGTATTTGCACCACATTCCAGTGGCAGCCCTCTTTCCTTTACAGGCTGCACAGCGCCGTCCGATCGCGGTGCTCTCTGCACGTGCCTTCTCACTTCCAAGTAGCACCGCGCACATTAGAGCCTTGCAGGGAGAGAAGACGCGGATAGTCGTGTCGCAGAGAAGAACGTGGCAGGGCGAAAAGGTGTTCTTCTTTTGTCCTCCTCGTCGCCCAGAGTGTAGTGCTGTGTTGAAAGTCTTGGCCAGCGAAAAGCTAATCCAGCCATTGTTTCTCTCCTGATGCATTTCGCTGAGCGAGAGCTGAGGAAAATCCTTGCACAGCACACTGTGGATGCGTGCAGTACACACGCAGAAGAGCGGCACGGCTAAAAGTCATCGCTGGGCTTCAGTTCTGTCCAGACCGCAGAAGGTGAAGAATGAAGCAGCTGAGCACCGGCTGCATGTACTCAGTGGAGCGAATTTCAAATGTCCAGTCAAAAGCCTCTTCACAAGCAGATTCAGCTGAGAATGCTCTGGCTGCTACACAAAGGAAGGCGCTGTGTTGCACTCCTGGACACTACCTGGTCAGAAGCAGTTTCTTACACCTTCAATGCTGCAGAGTCCATGCTGCTGGAGCACACTCAGAAGGACGCGTCCAGCAAGAAGGCATTCTTCAAGTACCCCCTCTTCCAAGCAGCCTTGAAACTGAGCACAACACACTGCGGCTCAGGAGGTTCCTTCTCAGATAGACGTGCCGTCACATTATGCACTCTCGCAGCGCCGTTGCCCACTTGCAGCAGCTGCTCCCCAAGGAAAAAGGCTCCAGAAGTAAAAGCCACTGCTGGACTGCCCTTTCCCCTTGCCTCACGTCAAGCACCAGAAACTGTCCGCTGCACTCTATTTCCATTCTCCGCCGCATCTACCACTGTAATCTCTGCATCTCGAAGCATAAACCCCAGCACAATTCTTTCCTGGGAAAGCTGGAAGAGAAGTAGGTAGCAGCACAAGTAGCTGCAAGTTTCGAGCTGCTAATGTGAATCCGAAAACAAGCGAGTGGCAGCCACGCTTCCTCTTGCAGCCTGTGCGATGCACACACCAACTCGGTGCTCTGCCTTCGTTCTTATGCTCTTCGTAGCAGGTGGCGCTTTCGTTTTGCTGGAGACGAACCGTCGTCTACTTGTCGCCCAGAGAGCACGGTGCCGGCAGCCAAATGCTGCAGGCTGCTGCTTCTGCCGAAACACGCCTGGGCTATGCAATTTCTCTCTAGCGCTGGTAGCACAACCTTCTGTCTGCCTGGTGGTCTTTATCTTAAGGGAAAGCTTCTTGGCTACGGCTCGCACAGAGAAGTGTTCCAGGACAATACATGTGTTTTATTACCCCTTCTCGCAATAAGACTGTGGTGCTGCGTTGGAACTGTTGGCCAGTGAAAGGCTAATCCAGCAAGTGCTTCTTCTCTCCTGACACATTTCTCTGAGCGAGACCTTGTGCGGACAGTTGGGCTCTGCGAAGCAGAACGGCTGTAGTGTCACGTAGCGCTGAGGAAAATCCGTGCAAAGAGCACTGTGGATGCGTGCAGTACACACACTGAAGAGAGCCACAGCTGAATGCTTCAGTTCTGTCCAGCGCCGGTAAGGGAGAAGAACGCAGCCCCAGGCCACTGGGCTGGTGTGTGCGATGACTATGAGCTTCGCCGCTCTTCTGCGTGTATACTGCATGCATCCACAGTGTGCAGTGCACGGATTTTCCTCAGCTCTCGCTCAGCAAAATGCATCAGGAGGGAAGCACTTGCTGGATTAGCCTTTCACTGGCCAACAGTTCCAACGCAGCACATAGTCTCACTGCGAGAAGGGGTAATAATACCCACGCTTTCAGCACAGCACCACAATCTGGGCGACGAGGAGGACAAAAGAAGAACACCTTTTCGTCTTTGCACGATTTTCTCTGCCACACATCTATCCACGTCTTTGCTCCCTGCAAGGCTCTAATGTGCGCGGTGCTACTTGGAAGTGAGAAGGCACGTGCAGAGAAGCACTGCGATCTGACGGCGCTGTGCAGCCTGTAAAGGAAGGAAGACTACCCCCGGAATGTGGTGCAAATACAAGTTCCCACGCGTCGGGGTAAGCGCCGGGTAAGCCCGTTGAACTAAAGCTGTTCTCTGTGCCAGACGTAGCTGAGAATCTTTCCCTTGATATTCAGGCTACAAAGCAAACAGAATGTGGTGCTACCAAGGGCAGCGAAGGAAAATGCACAGCCCAGGTGTGTTTCGGAAGAATCAGCAACCTGGAGCGTTTCTCTGCCGGCGTGCCCTCTGTGAGACAAGATGACGACGGAAAGAATTGGGCCGGGGTTTATTCTTCGAGATGCAGAGATTACAGTGGTAGATGCGACGGAGAATGGAAATAGAGAGTGCAGCGGACAGTTTCTGGTGCTTGACATGAGGCAAGGGGAAAGGGCAGTCCAGCAGTAAAAGGCTTTTACTTCTGGAGCCTTTTTCTTTGGGAGCAGCTGCTGCAAGTGGGCAACAGAGCTGCGAGCTCTGCGAGCCCACAGTATGCGAGCTGCATAATGTGACGGCACGTCTATCTGAGAAGGAACCTCCTGAGCCGCAGTGTGTTGTGCTCAGTTTCAAGGCTACTTGGAAGAGGGGGTACTTGAAGAACGCCTTCTTGCTGGACGCGTCCTTCTGAGTGTGCTCTAGCTGCATGGACTCTGCAGCATTGAAGGTGTAAGAAACTGCTTCTGACCAGGTAGTGTCCAGGAGTGCCACGGCTGCGCCCTCCTTTGTGAAGCAGCCAGAGCATTCTCAGCTGAATCTGCTTGTGAAGCAGTTCTTGGCTGGACATTTGGAATTCGCTCCACTGAGTACATGCAGCCGGTGCTCAGCTGCTTCGTTCTTCGCCTTCTGCGGTCGGGACAGAACTGAAGCCCAGCGATGCCTTTGAGCTTTGCCGCTCTTCAGCGCCAACACTGCACGCGGCCACAGTGTGCTGTGCAAGGATTTTCCTCAGCTCGACGTACAATCATTTTCTTGCTGCTTCACAGAGTCCAAACTGTCCGCGTAGCTCTCGCTCAGCGAAATGCGTCAGGAGAGAAACACTGGCTGGATTAGCTTTTCGCTGGCCAAGACTTTCAACACTGCAACACAATTCAGGCAAGAAACAGGACAAAGGAAGAACATCTTTTCATCCTGGCACGTTCTTCTGTGTGACACGACTATCCGCGTCTTCTCTCCCTGCAAGGCTCTAATGTGCGCGGTGCTACTTAGACTTGCTGCTAAAGAGCTCTGGGATCCTCCAAAGAGAAGTGCTGTAAAAAGTTCAAGGCACTGTCAGACTGGGAATTATCTAAATCACGGGGAATTAACTAAAGAAGATAAAGCTATTAAACATTCCATAACCCAGTTGTTTCAGAGGAAATGCAGAGAGATAAGTATTAATGGGGTTTTTTAGAAGATAGGAGAGTGAAGAAATGAAATACTGATAATATGTCTTTTGTCCCTTAAATAAGAAAAATAGTGTGTCCAAAAAAAGCAGAATTCCTTTTTCTTAGAAATAAAATTGCAACAATTACAGAAAAAAATCCCCCACACATGTTGTTCTCTCATAATTCCTAATAGGACTTGAAAGCATGGTTTGAAATTCTGTATTTTTTGGAAAGATGCAATAATCTTGACAAATTCATGGCAATGTTACATATTTGATGGAAGGATACCCAGACTTAGTATCATGAGCATATTGCTATGGCATGAAGCTTTGCTTTGGCATAGCATGAGGAGTATTGCTTCCATTGGTCACACACAGATGGTTTGATGAGAGCAATGGAAATAAAAGACATGCACACCTAGCTCACATAAACTTTCTGTTGGTTGGCACACACAACTCTACTGAAAGAACAGAGAAAGACTCAGTGAGCAGAATGATATCTGAGCTAATCTGTCAAATAACAATAATTTTTATAAATCACCACAACAATACTGTATGTCCCAACTCCTTTATAAGTACCTTACCAGCAGAAAAACCAAGTAGAACAAAGCAAGCAAGCAGAACCCTCACGGCTCCATTACTGCTGCACCTGCTAAAGCCAATGCAGTCCTATTTTAAAAAGCATGTCTACTACAGTACTGGCTCACTTTAAATCAGTGTTCATATCCAGGTCTTCTTTTGCCAGTATTTTACTGGCACCATAGAAATATACCTTTCCAACATAACCCTTACAGTTTGAAATGATGTAGAGAATCCTTATTAACACCTTACGGGCAAGATAATGGCAGTTCTTTGTTTAAGCCATTTATCTGAGTACCACATTCCACTTCTTATGGGGAGATTTAGCCCCAAATCTGCCTGAGTGCCTCTGTTTATCAATTCCAATATGTTAAAAAAAAGAGACAAAGAAAAAGTAGTGTATCTTTTCTCAGGTATACAACTGGTTTCAAGATCATAGCCAAAGGATATATTTTGAGTCAAAGCTGTGTGCGATCCTGCTGAAAGTCATAAACCTCCTTGGCTTTAATGGTTCTGCCAGAGTACCCTTATTTAGCAGCTATGAAAGCATAAGGCAAAGGCACTTATTGGGAAGCAAAGTTTATATCTGGCTCTGTTCAGCTGAAGTGAGCCCTTGGCTCAGCATGGCTAAATTGGTCTCTCTGCATGTCGGCCCCTCTCTTCCTGCTGGCACTGACATTGCTGTGCTCCTTAGTGCTGCTGCAGTTTTGCTGCTCATCCTTCCCCTCCTCCTCCTCCTCATCTCCCTACAGCACGTGGAAGGCAGGAACATAGAGACTGTAACAGAGATGTACAACTGCAAATGCCTCTAATCCAGGTTGTAAAAGGCACAGAGCAGACAAAATCCAATTTAAACACAATTCACACTACAGGTCCTGGAGCAATTTGGAGTCTGTTTCCTCCTCTGCATTTGAAGTCTCAACAGGCAACCAATTCACATTGGCATCAGCTGTAGCTTAGCTTGTAAACTGCACGCTCAAGACAAAGGAGGAGCTGAATGAATTGTGGTCACGTAGTTGACGCACTAATAACTAGCATTTGGTATAGCCTGACAGTACATTTAGGGACCCAGATTACCCTCTGGAGGTACCATACAAGGCTGCCAACGCCAAACTTGCTGGCTGCACCTTGGCTTGGCCACAGCCCGTGAGCAAGCAGACTGTGTATAAGGAACTGACTGTACCTCTGGGATGCATGGTGCAGTCCTGATCCTTGTTTGTTCATACATGATGTAATTTGCTTTTTGGCCCTGCTCCCTGTGCTCCAGCTAGGGGGAAAAGCAGCTAGCAGAGTTTTACTTCTTGCCTTCTGATGCCTGAATGCAAGGTCTAAAGGCAAGCCATTCCCACAAGGCAGGGTTGGAGTGCTTCTTCTTGCAACCCTCTGTCACAGAATGGGGATGTATCACTTTGAAAATAGTCCAGCCCTTGGAGCACATCTTTTCTGGAGCTACAGATGGAGGGAGAACAGCCTCAGCAGTTACAGAATGAAATTTTTTAATAATAAGTGAGAATATGTTAAGTTCTGGAATGGAGTTGGGGAATCTGATGACGAAGACACAAAACTGACACAAAGAAGGAGAAGGATACAGCTAATGTATTCATAATGCAAGACTTAGCTGTCTCTCCTGGGACAAACTGAACATGAAACTACCCAAAGCAAAAGAAAGAAGCCCATTTGCATAGTAAGAATGGGAAGAGCTAAGTGTACAGTAGTGTGTCATACACTTTCAGGGCTCTGGTTGAAGTGTGGTGTGCTGTTTCCATTGGAAGTTGCCAATTTCAAGTTCTTTATGGAAGGGAAGAAAGAAAGAGGTGGCAAAAAGAGAGATATATCCAGGGACAGGTTTTTTATTGATTTCCCCCTCTACAGTCCTCAGCTTGCAGATGAGCTTCCTTCAGTGACATGTGCCTATTTCAGGCCTTACTTTTGGTCCAGGTTCGGAGTAACTTGGCAGCAGATGAAGCAATCAAGTGCACTTTCTTTAATTCAGGGCTGAGCTGCCTTGCCATCACCTCTAACCTTGTCCCCTGACACAGAAAAATTTTCCCCTCCCCACATGCCCTCAGTAGCACAAAAGCATGCTGCTTGGCACCAGGGAGGATTCATAAAATTAGAGTCCGTGTTCAATAAGCACGGTGGAGTGGAAACAGCCTAGGTATATTAGTAACACTGCCAATATAGAACTCATGGAGAACAGCAGCTTTATCAACTTCGAAGCAAACAGCAAAAGCTGTCATCAGTGGAAAGGTCATCATGCTGTCTGCAGAGTGAGTGATGCGACAAGTCAAACAGTTTAGCATTTTGAGAATGGTGCCCAGGAGAAGACGATGTATCTGGCATCCAACAGTGCCGTTGTCGCTGCCTGTGGGCTTCCCACTGTGGAGCTGGCATCACTGACCCCCATTTTCCCGGGATGACACCACAAGAAGAGTTTGGTGAAGATGGTCAGTGACCAGGATAACACACTTGGGTGAGACACATCCCAGACAAGCTTGCACATTGCAAAGCTGAGGGTATATTGCTGTAGTACTCTGTAGGGACATCAGGAAGAACTCACTTTGATGCAGTGCCTTTGCATGTGGTAATAGAGTCTTATGCCCACAAGATACTGTTTAGACCTACGTTAGATCAGTTCACTGCAAATTTCAATTCCAGCTGGGGCTGCAAGCATGTAAATTGCTGCAAATGGGTAATGCAGAGAGACTCTCCACAGGTCCATCTACACTGTGTGTCGATGGCAAGTTGACCATGAGTCAGCAGTGCCCTGGCAGCCAGGAGGGCCAAGTGTGTCCGGGGGGCATCAGGCACAGCAACAGCAGCCCGGCAAGGGAGGGGATTGTCCTGCTCTGCTCTGCACCGGGGCAGCCTCACCTCGAGTGCTGGGGGCAGTTTTGGGTGCCACGATATAAAAAAGACATTAAACTATTAGAGAGCATCCAAAGGATGCCACAAAGATAGTGAAGAGTTTTGAGGGGAAACCATATGAGGAACAGTTGAGGTCACTTGGTCTGTTCAGCCTGGAAAAGAGATTGAGGAGAGACCTCATTGCAGTTACAACTTCCTTGTGAGGTGAACAGGAGGGGCAGGCACTGATCTCTGTGCTGACCAGTGACAGGACAGGGAATGGCCTGAAGCTGAGTCAGGGGAGGTTTAGGTCAGATGTTAGAAAAGGTTCTTGACCCAGAGGATGGTTGGGCACTGGAACCAGACTCCTCTGGGAAGTGATCACAGCCCCAAACCGACAGAGTTCAGGAAGTGTTTGGACACCGCTCTCAGGCAGCTGGTGTGACCCTTGGGGTGTTCTGCACAGGGCCAGGAGTTGGACTCAATGATCCTGATGAGTCCCTTCCAGCTAAGTGTATTCTATGATTCTATGATCTTTTCCACCTGTATAAAATGGACCCTTTCTGATCTAGTAAGATTTTACTCATCATTTGTGGGAGTACTCAGGACTACAGCAGACACCAGAGCAAGTCACAGAAGAATGTCTTTCTCTCTATACTTGATTCAATTTTCCTCAGGTCATTCTCATTCTCATAAAATAGAATTCTGGTTTCTGTTCCACTTTAAGGAATCAAGCTAAATACTTCATGGCTCATGACACTCTGTGGCTTGTTTTCCAACTACTTGCTGTAACAAAAATAGGGATTTGTTTTGGGTGGGGTTATTTTTGTAATTGTTGAAACCAACACTTCTAAAGAGTGGATAGACCAAAACAAGTCTTGAAGTAATTATTGCCATAATAGCATTTGCAGTGTGCAGCAGACACCTCCCAGCTCTAGCCCATCTCTCCTGCTTGCATGCATGATTACTCTTAGCACTTCCAGGACCACCTTCTTTTCTGCCTGGAGGACACCGAAATACCCTGCCTTGGCACCATTTAGGTTTATTGATGAATTAGAAAATTGCAAAACATGTTATGGGGATCAATGAATGCATCACATAGCCCATTTCTTCTCTCCTAGCCAGTCCCCCACAGACTGTTCTCTCTGGAAATTACATTGCCAGTGAGGGCCACTATGCAATGCATCTGACGTACTGATAGTGCATACTCTCATTAAGCAAATCCCAAGGATAACTCAGAAGCTAATGAGAATGGTTACACATGCATTAACAAGGTCACTGATAAGAATATAGTCACAAATCACCTAATTAGGAGGGGGAAAAACTCCAAGCAAGCTCTTCTATATTTCTGTCTTACAAGCAACTCTCTGCAGCCAGCTGTTAGCTATTGCTTCTCCTTCCCCTACCTGTACAGATGGCTGCCAAAATACCTCTCTCAGCCTTGAGGCCTGAGAAAAGAGGAAGCAGCAGAAACTTCTGAATTGTAGCATTTTGATCCAGTATGGAAAAACTAATCTGTGATTCTGAGAGTATCTCTTCAGGCCTGCTTCTTTTCTACCCTGAAAAGTTACTCACATCCACCCACTCCCCTGCCGAGTCAGTCTCATTCTGCACTCATTTTGTGTCAAAGGACATTGATGGGGGTGTGGCACTTGCTGCATTGAATGCAAACCCCACAGAAATTAAGAGAAATATTAATCAGGTTTTCATCAAATCAAACCTCGTTATAAGAGAATTAAGGTCAGTGAAAATCAATTCTGGCACCATTAGGAAATTTTGATTTCTCTGGGTTCTGTTTGCTTGGCTAGAACCAGGACAGAAAAACAGACACCCTGGTATTCCCGTGGGACGGAATCAAATTGCACTTAAGTCTGATTAAGTGAATAGGATGGAACCTACAACTGACATAATACTGTCATTATACAGGAAATATAAAGTTGACATAATCCATTCCAATTTTATCAAATGCTCTACATTTCTATGAGGTCAAAATAAAACCCACATCAACTGCATGGAAACAAAATGTTTCAATTTAACCAAGAGTTTTTAACATAGCTGAATCAGCATCTTTTGAAATTAAAGAAAAAGAGTGCTTTTATAAAAGTTTTGACTCACTAAAAAGTGATGAAAAATAACAAATGTCCTGCATCTGCACCTGTGCTCTTAGTACCGCCTTACTGTTAATGGACAGGAGATTTATTCTACTCCTAGTAGTGAGAATTTACCTGTTGAAATATAAACTACTACAACCTTGTTCTATTATGGGTTTATAATACAAATAATTTGTAAAATTGTGATAATGTAGTCTATATATAGGTACAATAATATGTATGTACAAATATAGAATACTATAAATACTGAACACACATATTTATAATAGTTGTACAAAGCCTAGACCAAAATTCTTACACAAGTTATACTGGCTGTGTTTATATAAAAGCAGAATATATATGCTGACTGTAGGAGAGGACAAAGCCTTGAATGCAGAGGTATTATACAACCACAACATGGCCTTAAGATATAAATTTATTCCTCTCTCTATTAATGCACAAAATCCTGCTCATGCTCAATACAGCAAATTTCCCTACTATCCCCCATATAGTGAGGCAACTTCATTCTCTTGCTGGCACTTTCAAGGTTATTCTCTGCCTGAACAAATGATACCAATGCTGTCTTTTCCTGACTTCAACAGAAATCATCTTGTCCTTCATGATCTGTGTGCAAATGTTTGTGCACTAATAAATAACAACACTGCTCATTCAGACAGTGTCCTTCACAGGAGCGCTTTCCAACCCAGCAAAATTAACAACATCAAATGAAACCCCTGCCAACTGGGATATAAAACCTAAACCACACACTGACTGCCTGAGTAAGAAAAGAAATCAAGGTAAAGAGTAAACATGGAAAATTTATTCATACATTTCTGAGCATCTTAAGTGGAGATCTTTTGTAGCCTGGTAGCACACTGCATGGGGAGCCTTGTTGAAATACAATCATTTTTGGGTGCCCTGGGTCAGGTCCACCTACCCACACAGGCACAGGACAACACGTGTACTCTGGATTTACTGGTGGCAGGGATTTTCCCTGAGGGACAGAGGCTATTTCCTCCTGTGGGTAGTTAGGGATGCACAGACACTGTCCTGAAGTATTATGGTAAGTTTTGCTCTCAGGCAGCTTTTAAGCCCTGCCTAGAAGGCAGCCATGGGGGAAAGGAGGAGGGACAATGCTCAGAGCAGATGCATAAGGAGCCAGTTGCTGATTCTGCTCAGGTCCACAAGAGTGGTCTGGCAAGGCTTTCAACTCCTGCTGTAAAGTGACTGGGAGGGTGCTCAGCTTGGTATCGGTACCCCAGGGGCTTAGGCAGACAAGAGCCTTGAGGGTCTGTTAATGCGCTCAGCAGCTCCTCCATAGTTTAGGTCTGACGCTGCTGCTGACTGCAACAAAGCTTTAAAACAATAGGAAAAGGAAGTAAAAAGCTAGCGAGAAGTTACCAATTCAATGTTAGCATTATCCAACTGAAATCAAAATAAATCAGTAGTCTAAGAAGAAATATGGGTATTTTCTTCTCCAATTTCAAAGATCTCTGTCTCTTGGATAACCAGTACCTTTAAACTACCAAGTACACAAATTAGCTGGAAAATCTGTAGAAACAAAGATTACCTTTAGAAAAATGCCAAGTGCCACAGGTAGTGCTGCTCAGAGCTGCAGTGGGTTGGTGGCGTCTCAGCAGCCAGAAGTCTCCACTGCAGCAAACAGCTTGGTGATAAACGAGTAAACAAGGCAGCCAGCACAAGACCCTGAGTGAAGCCCATCAAAAGGCAGTACTCAAAGGGAAACATGAATGACCAGCAGGTCGAGAAAGCCCAAAACAGAAAATAACAAACCACAGACAATCCTATTTCTGTGCCAGTACTTCGGTGCTAGTCTTGAATGCCCCTCTTTCCACTCCCACTGACATCAAAAAATGATACAAGATTTAAAACCTATAAAAAACACGTTCCCAACCTGTGACCCAGCTTTTCCAGCCACTGCCCCAGCCTCAGCAGCAGCTACTGTCCAAGGGCATGCCCCCTTAGAGGCAAGGAGGGGAGGACAGCGGGATGGAGGAGGCAGCTGGAGGGGCCCTGCCATTTGCAGGGAATATGTCAGCAGCAGCTTGCTTGGCAGACTCTAAGACACCAGGCATACGCATACACAATTCTGCATATGATTACTTCTAGTTCAAATTAAAGATGAAATAAAGTAGGAAGTTCATCAGTGCAGAATAGGACAAAGAGGGAGCAATCACGCCTGACAGCCACAGGTTTGTGGAAACTTCATGAACTGTTGCTCTGAGCTACTTGCAGAGGTTTGCACCCACGTCCCTTCATCGCTACCATGCAGCTCCCATCTGACTTAATTTCTGGATGCCCCATTTATGCTCTGTAGTTTTAAAGAAAACGAAAGCGTATTTAGGGGATAGGGTTCCTACTGATTTTGTTAAAAGGCCAAACACTGTCTATTGGGGTTTGGAAAAAGCACCATTGTATGCTGGAAAATTCAGACTGTGATCTGTGTTCTTTCCTCTCATTATCAAAGTCAGTGTATGTGCCTTGGTGCTTTCTATAAGGGCTGCATAGTCAAAGCTTTTTGCCTGATTTTAGAATACAGATGTCTAAGCCAAACAAAAAGTCTTCATGGTGCTTCTTTTTTTCGCTTTTCTTTTTTAACATAGATATTTTAAACAATATTACCTGCAAGACCAAAATAAGTAAGAAGTCTCTCTCGCAGCTGGCATGCAATAGAAATTATAGATTCTGATTTAATCTGTTTGGCCAACTTGCCTGATTCTAGCTAATCAGGTAGAAAAAAACCATTAATAATAAAAAATTTGCAGCTAGAGCATCAGTCCTTCTAACTTACTATCTTCTCTTTTCCTAAAACAATCACTTATTTATTCCAACATATATCTTACAGTTTGAAGGAAAAGATATTAATTGTTCCTGGACCTGAAGGAAAATATATTGTAGACTGACAAACCCTTTGCCAGGAGGGACAAATTCAGACTGCACATTAACCCTAGGCCTGCAAAACACTGTTTAAAAAAGGGGATGTAATGTTCTTCATGTGTGAAAAACACCCTATTTTTCAAACTGAATCACATTTATTTTCACAGATGGGTCAATATTTTATCTTGATTTGCCATATTTAGTGCTCCCAGAATGAAAGTGGGTAAAATAGAAAATCTCCTAATTGTCACAGATTCTGTGTGAAGCCACAATGGCTGTGTGTCACCTTGATAAGCAGCTTATCCAGTATAAGAGACCTGCGTTCACAAATTAATGTAAATTACGTGAAAGCACCAAGGAGTGGAACACAGGGCTATTATTCACTGAAATGAGTGACTCACAGTATTACCACTGGAGTAGAGCTCAGAAAAAACTCCCTACTCTTCAAAATCCCAGCTTTGGTTTCATTTTACAAAATACTGTAATTGCGTTTTCTAAAGAAAGCAGATTTGGCCCTCAATTCATTGGTTTCACCATATTAAAAATGGATCAAATACAATTTAAATTAATATTTTATTCCTTTTTTCCCCCATGGCCTTTCCTTTCTGGAGGTAGCTGCACTGGGGTGTCACTTGCAACAGCAGTGTCCTGCAGGCACTGACCCCTCCAGGCTGCAGGAGCACCGTCATGTGATGGCAGAGCTCCTGCCGGCTGTGAGCGCTGGGGGAAGGGCCCCACACCCATTTTATAATTCTGTGGCAGAATATATGTGGGTTTGTCCTGATGTCATCTTGCCTGGCGGGTACAGTTTGTTGTGGGCTCCCTGCCCTGAGGAATACACAGTCTCCAGCCCACGAGGCATCTTACAGGTTTTTGGGCTAGCCTTCTTCACCCCAGTGCATGACAAAATGAGTATGCAGATGAGCTCAGCCAGGGGCTTCCCAGCATTGCACAGGACTTTGTCCACTGAGCACCGAGCTCAAAGTTTGTCCAAAAAAAGCTGCATATTGGAAAAGCTCTTCCAAACACCAGGCCTCCAGCCAGACAGGTGTGAAATCCAGAGGATGAACCAAGGCTTCTTGTATCTAACCCTGTACTAATTCCATATGGTACATATTTCCTGCCCCCCCCCCAGATTAATTTTGCCTCTTTCCCTGAATTATAATCAGTAGGAAAATGCTCTGGTCACAGTAAAGTCATATTTTGCAAAGGTTCTGTTATTCATGTTCCACTGTCACTCATTAAAATCAAAATGCCTCAGAGCTTCACGAATGTACACAGCACTCAGAAGCTGCAGGCGGTTTTCTTCCCTCTTCTGTTTAGAAATTCACTAACAGCTGGTGAAGTCCCACCTTGACTACTGTGTTCTTTGGGCCCCTCACTTCAAAAAGGACATTGATATGCTGTGTCCAGAGAAGATCAATGAAGCTGGTGAAGGTTCTGGAGCACAAGTCCTATGAGGAGTGGCTGAGGGAGCTGGGGTTGTTTATCCTGGAGAAAAGGAGGCTCAGGGGAAACTGCATTGCCCTCTATAACTACCTGAAAGGAGGCTGCAGTGACGTGAGGGTCTGGCTCTTCTGTCATGTCTCAAGTGGAAGAATGAGGGGAAATGGCCATAAGAGATGTCAGATTAGATATTAAGAATAAAAATACTCACTGAAAGAACAGTCAGGCATTGGAACAAGTTGCCTAGGGAGATGGTGGAGTCACAGTCTCTGGAACAGAAGAGGCATCCGGATGTGGCACTTGGAGATACGGTCTAGAGGTGATTGTGGTGGTGTTGGGTTGACAGTTGGACTAGATGATCTTGAAGGTTTTTTCCAACCTTGATAATTCTGTGAAAGACACACTCTTTTCTTTCAAGCTGGAGACAGAATTTAACTGCAAATTAGATAGTGTTTATTCAGCATGATTTGTCATGCTCTTGTGAAAAAACCCCAAGTTCTATATCAGCAAAAATTTAAACTCTATCCATATATGTAGCTTCTGCCTTCAGTAAGAAACCTCATCATATTGCTCTCAATCTTAAACACTTCCACCCTTATTTTAGGATTCATATCCTAAGGCTATTCACGGCTTCTTCATGGAGTAGCTATGGATCAGCCTCTGACTTTACCTCCATTTTTTATTCCTCCACAGCAGGCTTGCCTCTGTTCTTGCACTTGGACGTGTCAATTCTGGGTCAACAAGCTTCTTTTTCTTGGTTAACTCTTATCAACTGCACAGTGTTTTTGTGCCTCCTCAGATCTTCCATCTGCCCCCCCTTTTAAATTTCTGTGTTATCATATTTAATTTTAACTTCATATGATTCAGCCATGAAAAAGAATTTTACAGTATAATCTATAAGACAGATATTTCACAAAATAAAAAGCTGAAATGCATTTCTCAGGAAACAAAAAAAAACTGTTCAAAGATGGTATGGTCTCTATTTAAGTTATTTGCCATTTTTAAAATGCTTTTTCCTCTGCCGCAAAAACTTCACCCACTCTTGTATTCCAGCCCACGGCCACTGTGAATAGTTTGGAGCACCCACACACATGTTCAACTTCCACAGGTCTAATCACAGAGTCCTTTTCACAGTGATTTTCAGATCAACATAGATGGAAAAAAATAACGAAAATTTAAAAACCAAGGTCAATTCCAAGTCCTGAAAATTTCCACGTGGTTCTGCAGAAGTTGAGTCAGGCTCGACCATGAGATAAGTACTCTCACAGGGATGCCGTACTGTACCTGCCTCCCTGCCATCAGCTGATGGGACTTTCCAGTCTTTGATCTTTGTGCACAAATCCCTGTGATACTGCTGCAAACAGCTGACATCAACGAATCAGTCTTGTTATTTCTTTTTGATACCCTAAACTGTCTTATCTTTTTACCAATGAATGTAATTTCAGACAAATCAGCTTAAAAAGTAATGAAAGTCACTCTCTTGCACAGTGGGAGGAGAAATGAAAGATAAGATCATTTTTCTCCTATCTGTCTTTATAATGACCATGAAAAAAAGCCTCTGAAATTAGTTGAATGAATCTTGGCACTTCTTTCTTGGCTGAGACTATAATTTCATGGTTAATTATTCTGTATCTAAATTCCCTTTGGTTGCAGCTTCCATGAACTTTTATTACTTTAGCAATATTCCTGGTTATCAAAAGCCTCAGTTTCTGTTTACCAGGGCAGCAATACCCACACTCAGGATAATGCCTTGGCTTGACTTTGGACTGTCTAAGTTCAGGGTTTCTTTTATGTGTACAGCAAGTGGGGTTACATTTTCTTTCTTGCATTGTAACTGTTGAGCAACATTAGTGCGGGAACCAAAGAATTTTTGTTTCTCTTAAGGTTACAGTAACTTAAAATCCGAGGAACGAGTTTGGGAAGCGTCTGTCTCTTTGTCCATCGCACTCCCAGCTGGGTTTTGCCATTCCTAAAATTCCTTTTCCTCCTCTATTGGTGAGAGATGCAAATTCAGAATTTTGTGCAAAATAGAATTAAATACTCAATCTGGGAAAGTGAAAGTGTGGGTTTTCCCCTTTAATGTGTTTCAGATATATACAATTTGCAGTGGTATGGGGGTTTTTTAAATAAAAGTGCTTGGTAGACCTGTGATTTTAAGCTGTGTGTCTCTAAAACATTGCAAGGAGAAACATATTTTCAGGTGAGTACTAATGAATAGATGTCAAAACCAACTTCCCTCAACAGCTAACAATACGAATGCTCCCCACCCCGGATTGATTTTGCTTTTGAATTCAAGTTCAATGAACAAGAAATAAAATTTTAAAGTCCAGTAATTTTCCTTTTGCCTTATTCAGAAGTGCTTTTTCTCCTTGGCATTACTATTGACTGGGTTGCTTCAATGGGGAAAAAAGTAATTCTCAGTGTGGAGACAGTAATTTTGAGTAGCTGGGACACAATCTTGCTCTTGAGTGTTGCTCAGGAAGGGCTCTTGCTGGTTTCAGGTGGATTCAGCTCGTGGCTGAATGTGGATCTGGCTGAAGGCAGCTGCTGTCCTACAGCTCTTTTTGCATTTACAAGGAGCACCGATAAGTTGTCACATGCTGGTGTTCTCCCATCAGAGGTGGCTCCCATTTATCCATGACTTTGGAGGAAGCTGAGGGCACTCCATGCACTGTAGGTTCAGAGAGTTAATCAGCTTTCTGCGTGATTTACAAGAGAGTGTGTTTATCAGCACTTGTCGCTGTCCCTACCGCGCATACTCCTGCAAGCATTTGTGTAAGAGCTCCGTGGTCGCTCATCAGGCGCCAGCAGAGATTGTTTTGACAACACAGCTATTCATGATGATTCCTCCAAGTGGAAACATTTCACAGCAAAGTTATTCTCGCTCTGGGTGAGATTTCTGAGCACAACCAGCGCGCCCAGTGGATGCTACTTGAACCACTGAGAAGCTGCTCACTGACTGACAATAAATGAGTAACATGGGTTAAAGTGTGACACTGCAACAGGGAGGAGTAGAGAATTGAAGCTGGGCATTTTCCTCTTAGATGAGTTTTCTAACCATTGGAGAACTGGCTAAGAAATATTTTCACTTTTTGGAGCTTAATTTTTCAGGTTTCTAGACAGGTAGAACAGGAAATATCTTGAAACTAACACAACTTTTTTCATGGGATGAGGTAGCCCTTGTTCATCCAGTCTCTACATCAGAAAACTGCTTTTCAGGTGATCTTTTCAGGTGATAAGGAAACATACTGCATTGCTAATCTGACTGTGACAAAGACAGCCCAAGACTGATACACTAGCCTAGGAACACAAATGTTAGTGTCCAGTGGACCAAACAAATGCATGCTGGGTGCATGGATGCACTTCCTGAGGATGCACCTTCTCACCCGTCTCTGTAAAAGTTTCTCTCTTTTGTCTCTATGTGACTATGATAGCTTTTTTAAGGTAATATGGTAGACCATGTGGTACTTTATAATCACAGGCATCTTCAGAGTGCAAATGGGCATCAACAGCACTATGCTCCACACTGAAAAACAGACTCCAAGAGGAGAGTGCTAGCTAAAAATAGTTCTAATAACAATAAAGTAGCCATAAATGAATGTTATGAAAACTAAAAGGAAATTATGGAAATCAAAAAGGCAAAATTCTGGAGCAGATCTGTAGAGATACTCAGACTAGAGAAAAATTAAGCAAATGAACAAAAAAAGCCCAGCGAAGCAAACGAATGTTAGGCTACTGAACTTCATAAAGTTAACAAACCATAGCCCTTAGTACCACAGAGCTCATCCTTTTGTTGGGTATATTGACCTGTTTTGACCAACATGCTTTACTGTCCTTGGAAACAAGCAAAATCCTCATTATTTCTCAATGTTATTTGCTTTTTGCTCATTTTTTTCTTTTTTACTATAGGCAATAAAAATGGGCAAATGAGTATTGCAGGCATCAGGTACAGGGATGGTGTTAAAAGTCAAGGCAATACAGAGAATGAACAATTTTAAAAGGCTGTCAAGAAAAATCATGCTTAGGAAAGGGAGGATGAGTATTTTAAACTAAAACTTTTCTTTTTGACAAAGTTATATTGAAAACAGCTTTTTTTTTTTTTTTTTTTTTTTTTTTTACTTTCTTCTCCTCAAAGATTCCTATGTTGGGGGCCCTACTGAAAATGAACTACTGGAGAAGACTCATCTAGGCTACTTTGGCATGGAGTGAAATGTTCCCAGTTCTGGAAGGTGTTTCCCCAAGGTATGGCCATGCAGGAGACCTTGCCAAGGTAGGTCCAAGTGAGCAGTTTTGGGGTTTGCAATGCTTTCCTAACTGGAGAGTAATTTGAGGAATCCCTACACAGCAAGGCAGACAGATGCAAAAAAGCTTTGCCATGGGTAGCATTCATGACCCTTGGAAGACAGAAAATAATATGTAGCAGAGAATGGTGGGCAATCCATAAATTTTCCTGTGTGTAGGGCTCCTGTGTTCAGTGTTTAAGTAGCACTAAGCTGGATGGTGGGAACAGAGCTGGAGAGGAGGTTGTTTTCAGTGCTGTAGAGTATCTGAGAGGATGCTGGCTTGCTGAGTTGCTCAGCTAGTTCTTACAGATAGGAATTATTTTCCCATGTGTGCAGATTTCAGGCTCTTTTTTTCTTTCCTCATGAACACACAGACATACATATCATCATTGAAAGGCAACCAAGGAATGTGAGGTGAGAAAAATACTGCGATAACTTTTGGGTCTCTTCCCTTATTCTGTCAAAGGAAAAACTCACTCAGCCAAGAAAGGGAACTGATAAACCTTTGAGCCAGCCTAATTCATTCAGCCCATCAGAAAGCAAAGAGATATACACACACAGCCCCATTCATCCTGGTGCCCTTGCTGTACATTAAGAAGAGATGTATTCACCCTTTCAGGGGCTCTCAGTACATCCTTTCATTTCAGACAGTGCCTCATTCACCTGCTCCTGAAGTGGTTCTTTCCAGTAACATCAATCTAGGAGACCATCAGCCCTGCATACTTGTTAATTTCCAATTAAACAGCAACATCTGCATTGTATAGGAGGAAAAAATGCTGGAAGACTGAGGAGGCCAATTTCTAAGTTTAGCATTCAGAGGTGAATGTAACCTAATTTAAATGTGATGAAATTAGACCATTTGCCCTAATTTTCATGCATTTAGCATTATCTCTAGAATACTGATGAGGATAGAATGAACACCTGAGAGCAGCTGGCAGGCAGCATGGTCACTGTGCTGCATCACATTCAAGGTTTGATTTCAGATGGAAAGATAGAGTTATAAAAATGAGAGATAGAGGTGGATTATCTGGCTCTCCAGCTTGTTTGGGAACAGGAGAATGCCAGCATCCTCCCTTCAAAATCACATTGATTTCTTCTTTTGCTTCTGCTAGCCAGTTCTGGCTGTGTATTGAAATAAACTCAATACTGTTTGTTGTTTTAGGGCAGAGGGTTGCTCTTTGACAGGTGTTGGTGGGAAAATTGGGATGTGGGGGACTGTTTGCTTGCATTTTGCTTTTTAATTAAATGGAGGTAGGAAGAGGAAAGCATTGCTCTTTGAGTCAGTCCATAAGTAGCAAAGACACTACTACTTCCATCTGTTGGTAGAAAAGTAAAAATTATTTTACTTGCTTTCCAAAGACAGGAATTACAAGAATTTCTAGTGCCATCTATGAGTGAACACAGAGAATTGCCAGTATTCCTATCCTTTTATTTTACACACACACACACACATATAAAATACAGAAATGCACATTGCTCATCTTGCTTTCTCCAAGTCCACACAAGATCTTTGTGAATAAAATCCTTTTGCAGCTATTTAATACAGACTTGAATAAATCCAGTTGGAGCTAGCAAAACTTTAAAACTCATCCCCACAGTATGAGGTACCTTACAAACCAGCTGACATTCAATCTGTCATCACGATGCAAAGTTCTTAAAGGAAAGCCTAAAGGAGATACCTGAGCTCAAGTCTCTAAACTTCCTAAATGACAGCGATCCAGGGTCAAAATCTGCATTTGACCCATACCACACTGAAGAGGAACATTTTCCCACCACCCCTGCTATAGTTCAGGTTCTTTGAAACACATCCTAATTCAAAACCAGCTGAAACCAGCAAGATTCAAAATCCAGTTGTTGTTCTCCACTCACCCCTGAAAAGACAAGCACGATCCACCTGGAATTCCCCCCTGGATCTTACTGGCAAGCAATTTAAAACCTCAGAATGATAATTATCTTTTTCTGATTCTCTATAGGTTGAATTTAAAATGCCTTTGAATACTCATCATTAGAGACTGTCAGAAGCAGGGATGTGGGAAATCACATACTGTAATATTTCCTTTTTTGAGGTTCCCAAAAGTATCAATATTAAGAAGTGCAACTTATGCTTGGGAGAAACTTTCTATTTTATTTCTCCTCACCCATATCTCAGTCTGTTTCCTGGGTTTTTCTCTCCAAAGAGGACAGTAGCAAAGAGAAGTGGCAATCTGGTAAATAAAGACTTGTTATATTGGATTCCATAAGAGAAAAACATTGAGAAAAGGACTACAACATATCTTGAAAAACACATTACTTTCCCCTCGGGAGAAAGTTAGGAGTTCACATTTAGGCAGTATTCATTTGCAGAACTTTCTTAACAAAAATTTGCAACAGAAAGTATTGTAAAAGTTGTCATAAAAAGTGCAACACCAAAAAAATTTCCTGGTATTTTTTCTACTATTGTTGGAAAAAAAAAGCAAGCAGGACAACAAGAAAACCAACACCAAAAGTGCCAGACCCAGCAGTGTTTCCTAGGCTGAGTGCAATGGCACACAGGCACGTGTGCTGTGGCTGTGAAAGGTCTGGCTGGGAATAGGAGTGACCCTGCAGCACACAGATGTCGCTGCTGCCCGGGCACAGAGCCCTCCCCCTGCAGAGCGTGTTAGATCGGCTCAGTGCCACCGCTGCCTTCCAGCTCTCTGCAGGGATGCTGCTGGTGCAGCAGCAGAGGCACTGGGGACCTTTTCACTGCCAGGTTTCACATCCACAGTGCCCTAGGTCAAGTGGGTACAGCCACCCAGGCCAAGTGATGCCCTGGGTTTTCACATGGAAATAGACAGCATCTCATTACGCTCTGGAGACATGTACGCAGCAGTAAAAATTGCAATGTCTGCTCTGGCTATGAAGTTATTTTTAGTTTTAGGGGAAGGTTCAAAGAAAAACCTTGTGGAGTGTGACACAATTTCTACGCTAAACAGTAAAGTGTATTATTTGTTTTGTGCTTCTTTCAGTTTGTGTTGAAAGCAGAGGTCAAAGGAGACTTTCATTAGCTGGGGACTTGCATTTTCTTGATATCAGGTTAATGGTAAAAACACAGCTAAATATGGATTACCAAAGGAGCACTTAAACCAAAAAATGTCTCGCAGAAACAGAAGCCCAGCAAGCAATGTACATAATAGTGCATTTCTCATCACTGGGAGGCATCCATGGAAAATGTGAGGGGACTAGAGGGGGATGTTACATCCATTGTATTTTCACCTAAGTCTTTTCTTCTGAATGAGAATATTTTATGTTAGTTTAAAAATGACATCTGGTTTCAGTCTGACCTGACTGAATTAGGGAGCATTTTCCAGAATCAAGCACAAAAGAGAGATAAAAATCTAACTACAGAATTTTCAAGTTAATACATTTTAGTTCAGAGAATGTGGATGTACAGAAACAAAAAGATATACATTTTGTTTTCAGTAACCAAATATCAGCAAATTACTAAGAAGGGCATGGTACAGCAGAGTCCTGGACTCTGAGACCCGTGTTTCAAAGCAGGTGTAACACGGGTGAGTAAGGTTGTACTTTGTAAGGGTTCTACACAGGATTCTGGCACAGCCCTATGAAACACACCCTGTCCTGCTCTCATCTTTTCCTTGTCCTTATAATCCTTCAAATTTCTGTGATGTGTGTCCAGAGTGTATGTACCTAGATTTTGTCTTTATTCCATCTCATGGAAGATCAGCTGAGAAAGTATGCAAGTATTTCTGTTATGGGCTTTCTACGTATGCCCTAAGGCAAAAAAACGTTCTTCTAACAAATCCATGTGTGTCAGTAATTAAAATATAACTGCAGAAAAGTATTTCCCCCACACAGAGACGCTATTGCATGCCTCATCTTCTTCTAAGCCATTTATTACAAGACAGCAAAAAGTTTGATTTCCTTAGCCAGGATTTATCTATTTTTGCACCTCAAGAGTCTGTGTAGATACACAGTGAGAAGCAATGGCACAACTGCTTGTAAGTTTATCACAGGATGTGTTACTGCGATTTCAGCACATTTCCAAGCAATAATGATAAGTAGGTTTTTAACAAAGGTCCTTTATCTGGTCTGGTTGCCTGAGGAATTACCTTTCTTTCTGTAAGATACCACCATGAAAAAGACAAGGTCTGGTCCCTCAAGTGGAAGAGAACAAGAGCTTCAATTTTCTAATGTGCATTATTAGCCTAACATTTATTTTTCTAAATGTTGATAAGACTTCGTTGGGGTTTGGTTTATTGCCTTTTTTTTTTTTTTGGTGGGGTTTGGTTTGGATTTTTGTTTTATTTTGTCTTGGTGTTGGGATTTTTTGTGGGCTTAGGAGAAGAAGAAAGGATGTACTTACTTTGGTATTAACAGGAGTATGGCTATGTGGTGATTTCACGTTATAGTTTTTATACAGCTGTTTGTGTGCATGTTAAACTGCATAAATAAAACCGATGAGAAAACAGTTGATTAAACAAAACAAAAAATAAAAAACCAATTTGAAAAAAGCCAGGAGAGGCCTTCAGAAAATACATTTTCAGGCAGTGGATTGTGAGTACCGTGCACATTTCTTCATGGGAACTGAGCCCAGAAGATGCCCTTTGGTTTTGTCCTTGAAAGTAGTGAGTCAAGGGAAGAGAATTTCAATTAACTAGAAAGCAGAAAGACAAGTTTTTAGAAAATTCTTCTGAGAGTTATGGAAATAGATCCTTATTTTTCTCTTCTTTAGTACTACACACTTTGTTATTGATGTAGACTTATAACAAAATTGACCAGAAACACAAATCCCTACTAAAAGAACCCAGAAATACAGAGCAAATCAAATTACCACCTTTAGCCAAAACCAAAGATGTTAGGGGACCAGTTTGTTTTGGCTTTCTCAATAAAATTATAATAGCCCTTTCATATTTTTAATATGAAAATGAGTATTTTCATATTCATCTAAAAATTAATGCAAGAACCCCCAAACTTTACAGATTTCATACAAAAGGCCTTCTTTGGGCTCAAACTGGTGTATTAACGCAGTAAATATTACTGTATCCTGCAGCCTTAGGGTGGAGGAGAGAAGATCCAGTAGGCAGGAATTGTGCAGCAAGATTGATTTATTTAATTATTTTACAAACTAAGATTGATTTATTTAATTATTTTACAAACTCTTTTATAGACTTTTTTCTTCATAGTCTAATTGGACAAAGGATCAGCCACCCCTTGGGGGTGATTGGCCAAAATCCTAAAACATCCATTGACAAAATATTTTTCTACTGTACCATAAACAAAGCTCTGCAAGGTCACAGGTGTTCATGGTTTACCCAACTTCTGCTAATCTCTTCATGAGAGAGAAAAGTATCCCACGGCTTACAGAGCAGCAGGAAAATTCCTTGCTAACAGCATTTTTGTATCCACACTGGTGAGCTTTTTTCCCCCCTTCATTTTAAAGTAAGAAATCCCAACAAAACAAAAAGAAGATGCAAGAGAATTATTTTTCCCTCCAAATTTTTGGTGTAGATATCAATTTCATCCCCCTTCCCACTCAAGTTCCTTCATCAGCTCTACTTTTGACCTTTTATTTTTAAAACAAAGGGGAAAATAAGAAGAGAACTTGAAAATTCATGCAAAATAAATCTGCCTAATTTACTAATGCAAACACTCATATTCAGAATCCTGGAATTGACCAGCATATGAATTTGTTCTTGACATTGAAATTAGAATGTGAAAGAAGGGTACCTCCCCCACTTGCTCGAGATTCAAATGTGTCATACCTCTGCACACGTCCTTCTCCTGCTCGGGCTGGGAAGGATGAGCAAGAGTAGTCCTATGAGTCAGAGTCTTCTCTGGAGAGCCTTCAACCATGGCATTATAAAGGTGGTAGTTTTGCTAATTCAATCGCATTGAGTGTTTGCCTTCAGCCACTAATGATGGCAGAACAAGTCATTCCTTTCATATTTTAGGAAATCCACCTTTCTCATCCTCAATGGAGTCAGGGGAGGGGAGTTTGACCAACCTGTGCCAGTCTCTCCACAGTCTCATATCCTTGACTGTGCAGCTGTTTTGGCTCAGTCTCCTCCCACGGCGTAGAGCACTTCAGGGGGCTGCTGTTCTTGGCATGGAATAATACCCTGGTAAATCACTGGTGCCTGGGCCAAGAACCTGCTGGTTCTTCTGTGGTATTTCCATGGCCCAGAGCAGTTTGTATGGCAAGGGTTGAGTACAGAAGAGGAGTACTCATGAGAGTACAGCTCACTGCCATGCTTGTGCCATGAAAATCCCTAAAAGTTAAGGTCACTACACACATCTACGAATGGACTCATGACAGAAATGAATGAAAGAAAGTCCTGCTGGTATAAATCAGAATGATCTTATTATTTTCACCAATACAGAGTTAATAATTATCATTTGCACAAGTTGCAAAACTGGCCTCTCATGCAATTGATGACACAACACTGCTGCTGGGGAGGAAGAACACAAATGTCCTCCCACTTCTTTATGAAGAAGCTCCATTCTTTAAAATGCTCAACAGACTCCTAGGAAGTCAACACTCATGTTCAAAGATCTCAGCTATTCCACTGGTAGGTGATAGTTTTATTTCAGCTTCAGCTGTCAGTGTTAGTCAATTGTAAAGCTAAGTAAGGTTGCATCACTTGCTTTCCTCTCTCATAAGGAATGGGATGTTTTGCACAGGTCTGTGCTACTTTTTACTACAAGCTCTCCAGTAATTCTCAAGGTACACTTTGAATTTAAAAAGCTTCTCTACATCTAAGGGGTGGAGTGTGTTTCTCTTTGAATCAGGTTTGGTTTATTTCCAAGGCTGGTGCAGTTGAAAGAACAGAACCAGCAGCAAATAACTACATCCAGCTCAATTTGTTGTATATTAAAAGTTTGCTGGTTGTTTTCTCCCTGCAAACGTATTCCAAACAGTTAAATAAAAGTTTTCAGGAAACAAGCCTTTTTATTGCTAGTAAAGCACATAGAAGTTGGAGTTGGATATGTCTGCCATGAATGTCACCCCCAAGGGTATGAGAGCTGATTTTAAGAGATGTCTGGCACTCCTGCAACAGAAACTAATGCTGGGATGACTTCTTGGAGTCACTATCCTCAAATGTTTCCTTTCCACAACCCTTTACTGTGGCAAAACATACAGCAGATCCTTTCATTTCAGCAACTTCTGGCTTCAGCACTGCTCTCTCAGCAGGATGTGAAGACAAGATAAAAAAGCCAGCAGTGACTTTGCCTGTAGATGGGTCAGAGAAATTTTTCATGAAAATGACTTTCATTTCATCCCTAAGATGAAGTTCAATGACTGCAACACAGTCAGGTCCCATGCTATTACACATGTAAGTAAACAGCTCAAATATTAATATACAGCTGAGAAAATCTGGGTTTTTTTTTCCTTCTGTGGGTTTGGTTTGGTTTAGTTTGTTTTTTTGGTTGGGGTGGGCTTTTTCTTTGGTTGGGTTTTTTTTTCCCCTTTTACTTATTTTATACTTTGGATTTAGCTGAAAAGGAACTCGTGTGTCTTCACAGACACATGGCACTGGTTGCGCTGCTGCTCCAAGTACTGTACATTTTCCCTGTGATTTAATCCTCATAAGGGGCAGCCAAATAAGATTTCATATTTAGACTTTATAAGACCTGCCACCACTCTTTCATGGCCCATCCAGAAAAATTAGGGCACAGCAGCCAGCACTTCAGCGAAGTAACGTAGAGCAACACAGGACCGGCCCAGCCTTTCCCAAAGCAGCACGGTGTAGACCAAAGAACTTAACAGAAAAGCCATGTTTCAACAGAGGTAAGTTTCAGAAAACAAGCCTCAGATTAGATTAGCAAGTGCCCAGCTCTCAATAGCTGAAGGTGAAACACTCAGAGACTCAGGGGCTGAGCACTTGCTGAAACCATGGTGCAGCTGTGCCCACATAGTAATGGAAACCAGCAGAGGAGAAAACAAGCACTGCTGCCCATGAGCAGCCCTGTTGAGCAGCCCAAGAAGAGAGGGGTGATTTATGGGTGCAATAATGGTGGTGCAGAGGGGTGAGCAATGTTTGCTGCCTGCCAAACTCCAGCAGGCAGCTTCCAGTGATCCAGAAGGCAACTGTTGGGGGTTTTCAGGGCATCTGCAGTATAAGTGCCCTGTGCCCAGGACTTCATATTCACAGCATAGAATGGACAGACTGCCCACTATTTTCTGCCTGTGTTGAGCCCTCTGAGGAGGCATCAGAAGGAGACACAGATCATTTCCACTGGGCCAACTGTGAGCAGCAATGTGTGTTTGGAAAGGGATTTCAGATACAAGCTTCAGCAAAGGTGACCTTGCCTGCTGTGCTGTCCAACATGTGGGAGCAGTCTCTGAAGGGCCCATCTATAAAAGTGGCAGCCTGTGTCAGCCTCCTCACTCCTCCATGCCACAGCAGAACCGTCGTGAGGATGCCCATTAGTTCAGGACAACATGCATTCATTGAGTATGTACGTACATTTTGCTTCGGTCAGGAAGGGTATTCGCTTTATACCAAACTGCTTTGTAACAGTAACTTGTACAGGACCAACCCACCTGCACTGAAAGGGATCTAGGAACGTGGAGATAAAGCTGAAAGGTCTCCTCTCAAAGACACAATGTCTGAAGAATGACAAAAGTATTTTTCTGGATCAGTGGAGTGGAGGTCATAGACTGGAGTGTTTTCCATCGGCAAAGTCTTCTCAGCCCACCAAAGAGCAGCATTTTTATACCTGTACCCAAATGCAAACAATGAAGTTGGGGAATTTTGACCTGAATGGATAGACCTGTTGCCAGTATCTTCCTACCATTATTAAGTGGCCAAGAAAATTGCTCCTTATCCATTTCTAGATGTAGATAGGAAGCATGATACTGTCAGTGAACTTATTACCAAAAAAATAATTTCCTTGTATTACACCACTATCTTGCAGATATCTCTGCTACAATCCTTTGTCATGTTTGTTTAAGTATTCATAGCTAGCTCCCAGTTTGAGAACCATAGTAAGCTGCACAGTTACTAATTAATCAATATAAACAAACTGCTGCGTCTTGAATCCCTTAAGAGGAACAGAGGAAAAGAGATAGCAGCTATTTTTGCATCACAGTGACTCAGGGGTACTGCTCTACGTGCTGAGCAGTTTGTATTTTCCAGAGAACATCCACACCTTTTCACTTCAACAGTAAACTCCAGAGAAGTGCTCCTTCAGTTGAGCACACACTCCACAAATTTCTCATTTAAACCTGAGAGAGGATATGTAAGAGTCACATACCTAAAATGTGCCTTGAACACTTGAAAAAGAGGAGTTTTGATGTGTGTCAAAATACAAGCTATTCAGCCAGGAATTGTCAAAGTGAGAGCTTGGATCTTACATGTTTAGCACTTCCACCTGGAAAAAGAAACACTAAAAGAAATTTGAAGAGCACCAGTAATGTGGAAAAAAAAACCTCCGAGCCAGTGTGGACAACCTGCAGTGGCTCAAGGAAAAGAGACATAACCTTATTTGAAGAAAAGGCTTCATGTGTCGGGAAGAGAATAAATTTGGACAGTACAGGGACAACAACACTTTATTGCTGTGACTTCCAAAATTTGGAGAAATTACACAGGGGAGGCAAGCAGCAGGGGGCAGGGCTAGAGCCACACACCTGCGCTGTGAATCTCTTTGCTGAGGAGGACCCTGGAGGAACTGCAGCCCATGAAGGACCCACAACAGGATGAGGACCAGTGGGTGGCATGGATCAGCAGAGAAAAACCTGCTATGTGCCAGCCCAACTTCATGTGCCACCTGTCACCTCACCCAAAGGGACAGGGAGGGACTGAGTGCAACATGCAGGGAAGTAGGGACCAGGAATGGTGGAGGAGAAGTGTTGGACTGAAAATCAGTTTGGGGAAAGGGGGAGAAAGACATTTCCCTCAGGGTTTGTTTTATCCATCAGTCCCTCGTTTTTCTCCTCAATAGCCAAAGTAATTATTAAAAGTTTCTGTTAATCGGAAATTAATTGAATTGAATTAAATTAAATTAAAATCCCTGAGTCAAGACTGCTCTGGAGTGAGGAGAGGTCTTAACTTACTTGGCATTTTCCCTCAGCCCTGGGCTGCTTTTTTCCTTTTTCCTTTTTTTTTTTGCAATCACCACAATGTGCTGATAGGGGGATATTTCTTCTTTAGGATAGGGGTGCTCAACATGCAACACATGATGCATATGGAAGGGGGCTGCAGGGCAATGAAAATGTTGGCCTCCCGGCCATCACTTCTTCTGAGGACACACTGCCCTTTCCCTGCCACAGCCCAGACCTACTTGAGGACAAGTGGCAAAAGCAGCTGTGCTCTAGTCTGTTTCTGAAAACAGAGTGTGAAAGGAGGCTGCCACCCTTGTTACTTCACACAGTCTTGCACCTGCTTGGGAACAAACAGGAACTTACCTGTGCATACTCACCATCTTATCTGGCTGCACCACCCACACCTGGTGCATGTGTATTTGGGAAATCCAACCCCCTCAAGAGGCAATCATGAACCTTGCAATCACAGCAGGAGGCTGGGTGCATGTACAGCAGTGAGACCCTTTGCAGCCCACGAGGAGCAGCATTGTTGCAAAGCTGCAAGTGACAAACCCAGCCATCACCCACATGATAAGGCCCAAAGGGACTTCTGCCTCCTGAAAGAAAATGTACAGCTTTTGGTTCACAGAGAAAACACCACCCTTTCATATCTATAAACCGTCATAGCTCAGGAGAAACTAATGCCTGCATAACAACAGGATTACAGAGCGTTCCTTATGAGGTCAGGAAAGTCCAGAGCATTTCAATCAGCTCTTTGATATTTGCAACCTAGGCGAAGTCCCAGGCCACTGGTTTAAGGATTAGAAAAAAAGTAACAGAAATATTTCTTAGACTGGTTTTGAAATCTGCAAGTGTTTTATGCAACAGAGAGATCAGGCTCCACGACCAAGGCAGTGCCAGCAGCCTGTTCAGCAGCACAGGAGATGGTGTCTGCTCAAGAAATATTTGTGTCTTTTGGGTGGGACCAGGGCTCCTGGATACAGAAGATAACAGAGCTGTGTGAGGCCTTCATAGTTTGCCATTAATACCTAAACACTGGCTTAAAAATGAAGCTGTATTGGTCTCAATTAAACATTACATGAGTGCTTAAAATAAAAGCAGACAGGAACACAGCGAGGTCCATAAACAGTTCTCCATTGTTTGAAATTCAGTTCCATTTCCAAGATTTGCTGATGACTCTGAGCTATTTTGGGTGCATTCCAGAGGAAACTGAAGGAAGGTGGAAAACCAGACAAAATGTTGTCACATTAAAGATATGCAATTTGAACTGTTTTCTAATTATACTAGGTATGGAATTAAGTACAACAATTCAGAATGTTGACACCTCTGTATTTTAATAAAGAATTTAGTAAGAATCTCTGGACAATCTGTCGGTGGCAAAAAACAAACAAAAAAATCCAAAAGGAAACAAAATGTTACAGAAGGTGGAAAGGCTTTCAACCAGCTCATCAGACAAGTGAGCTAGCATCTAGCTAATCATTCAAATTCTATATATTTTCTTTAGAGCAATATAGCTAAGGCAGAATTTGGAGGTATCACAGGATAAGTGTGTGAGTCCTACAAGAAGTTGGGCTGATTTAAACCACCTTTTTAAATAGGCTACTCCAGGACCTATTACATGAGGCTTTAAGTGCTGACCATATAAAATAATAGCCTTGCTTGGGAGTGGTAGTTGTCAGCAAACAATGAGAGATTTTTAAAGAAATCAAGTCATATGAGTAGTTGCAGCAAACTTTACGTCCCCAAGCAAAGCCCCGAAATGCAGTTCTCTCTGTCTTCAGAGAAATGTAAGGCATCAGTGCTGCCTCAAGGTTTGTAATGCTAAGCACTCTCTGACTCAGGAAGGTGCAGAGCACCCAGGATGCTTTTAGAGAGAAATTTAGTTTGTCATCTTTCACCCACAAAGGTAATGGCCATAGGGAAGGTTCAGCCATCTGCCTGGTAAAGTCCTTAGGTCGTCTGGGATATGGCAAAGGCTCACAGGGAGGAACACTCGTCAGGATGTGTCCCATTTAACTTCTACATGAGTGACTGGAAAAGATGAATAACGTGCTCATAACATTTACAGATGCTGATTAATTAGAAAATGAAGCAAAGAGATAATATGCAGCTGAAAGGCAGTAAGAAAATTAAGTACTGGTGTGTGAGGCATACACACAGAGTCAACACACACACATTTATATGAATGTGCACATCAGCTTCCAAACATAGCGAAGGAAATTATTTTCTGATTTACTGTTTTTATTGACATTAGATTCACTCTGTTGAATGGCTGAATGAAAACATTTTTCTATCAAATGCAACTATCTAATACCTTTTACTGCTGTGGGGAATACTATTGATCTAGTTCTTTGCTTCCACAAAGGTGATTTCAGTCCAGATTCCTGATAAGTTTTTCTACATATCTTCTGTTTTATCTCTTGGATGTCTGTATTGTAAAAGCAGCATGTGAAACCATTTCAGGTAAAGTCCAAAAGGGAAAGGGTAAAGCACAAATTAAAACCTGTTAATTTTTACCTGAGAAATCAAAACTTTGGTTGAGATGTGTCCTGGACATGACCTTGTGGTGAGAGGAGGAAGCAAAAGGGTGTGATTCCTGCAGGTGAACAGCACTTGCGGTGACTGTTGGAGCTGGGTCTCTTTGCCAGACAAACACACCCAACGCTTTCATTTTCTGACTGGATTCCAGATGGGGCTGCCCGCTGGATGTGATAGCAGGGGAATTGCAGCCAAGGCATGAACATCTTCCCACCTGTTTAAGGCTGGCAGGATAGTTCTTTTCTTTGCAATTACTATGTGACCTGTGAAAGAAAAGTTTTCCATTTTACACTTCTGAACACTGGGAGTCAGGGCCGCTCGCAGTCAGTGCAAGGTCAAACCACTGAATTATTGCTCGTTTTCCATTGTTTCCTTCCTCTGGAAAAACAGCTCTGCTCCTTTTCATATACTACTCAAAAATCCCAGGTTTGACCAGCTCTGCCAGGTATGTCTGCACATGCACAAGGATGATGGTGTGAGGCAACAGGGTCACCTGCAAGCAGCAGGGAGAAGAACCAGAAACATTGATTTGTGCTGTGCACTCTCACTGACCACACACTTTACACTCTGGTACACTGGGCCAGGGAGGCCTCAGTGAGCTGAAAACATCTAACAGGTTTGAGTGGGGACAGATCTTTAGCTCTTGAATATTAAGGCTAACTGTGTTTAGGGTTGGAGGTTTTTTTTTTTTTTTCTTTTTCACATACACCAATCTGAAGAGAAAAGGCTCTTCAGGGAAAACCAGCAACCCTCACATGCATGCACATATTCAGAATGGGTTGGAAAAGTTGCTTCAAAGGGTTTATTTTCTTTGAACTTCTCTGCTGACAAACCCAGCCATGTATTCTATGTTAGCATTGCCCTCTGAAAAGTCATGTCCCAGTTTACTTGGGGCAAATTAATCACTCAGTCCTGCTAGGGCTGGGGCAGAAGCTCCCAGTAGCAGTAAGTGTGCTGCTGACCTCCTGCTTCTGCCCTGTTCCTCATCTGGGACATCCCCCAAGTGACCTCTGTGCAGTACAGCTCTGGTCCATCACAGGAAATGTAGGAACAGAAGATGCAGCTCTGCAATAGCCAGGTGACAAAGCCAGCTGACGTTGTACCCAGGGCAGCAGGTCAGATGGACTGTCAATAAAATGATACTGGTTTTGCTGGTGTGGCCTGCCTGGAGTCATTTAGCATATTGGGTGGCCTATAGCACATCATTTCCTACATCACAAGCCTGCTGTGCCATAAATGCAAAGAAGAGCCTGCAATTTCCCTGGCATCATTGCCACAGAAAAACCTCTGATGAAGTCAGATTTTTCTTAAATGGCATGTACAGCTTTACAAGAAAGCCTGACAATCTAAGAAGCAGAATTAGTGTGACTTTGTTAGCCTGTTTTCAAGGAGTCACAGCAACTGAAAGACATCGGCACGACACTCTTGTGACTCCTTGGGTGTCAAATCAAGATTCTTTCAGAAGGCAACATAGAAGTACAAACCACTCTCCATTAGCAAAGAGAGCTTTGATAGCATCTGTGTCTCTCCAATAGTTTCAGACTGTGGCAGGCAAAATCCCCAACCTTTGCTCTGACAGTAGCTGTAATTGCAGGAAAGCCTTTGTGTGTATCCATATTCAAGGCTTGGCCTTTCTGGCTGCTGGTGAAAGAACAGACACAAGGTGAACGAATGGGCAGAAGCTTTGGGGAAAATCCACCTCAGCCAAGAGGAGTCACAGCTCTCCATTCCTGCCCACCTGCCTTCCCCTCACACCCAGCCAGGTGCCCAAGGACCTCTCTGTCCAGGTTTCAGGCATTGCTGGCTACTGATCTTGCTCCTTTATTGGGGTTATCAAGCACACCTGCAGCAGAGCAGGACACGTCCCTCAGCCCTTCCACTGGCATCCATAGCGTGGCATCTCCCTGCAAGGCTGGCATCTCCCTGCAAGGTTGGCATCTCCCTGCAAGGCTGGTATCTCACTGCAAGGCTGGTGCGCTGTTGTGACAGACACTGAGCAGCTGCCTGCTCCGAGAGAAAGGAAGGTGGTGTGCTTGAGTGAATAGATTTAAACCCAAGCATTCAAGCCCAGCTCCAGTAGCTCATTTATGATACAATGGCGAGATGTCTCACAGGGATTCATGCTCCACTCTCCTCTGCCCCAGGCCATGATGCAGGGCAGTCTCTCCTGGTGCAGCCAGAGTTTAATTGCAGCAGCTGCAGCATTGCAGAACATCCCTGACCACTAAGGGTTTGGTTTTGTCTTGCCACATAAACAACAGCAGTCCAGGAGCGATATCTCCTATGACCACTGAAAAAAGCAGCAGTGATATTAGTGAATAAAACCACTGAAAGAGAAGTATTTCATGGCTAATTTGTAACACAAACAAAGGCCTTGTCTGCTTTGGAGTTTATAGGTCTTAACCACTGCTTGAATTCCATATGGACCTGGGAGATGCACAGGACCCCAGCAATGTGGTGGTTCCCTACCTCTCATCATTGTGACATGCCACATTTGCATCTTTCTTTCCGCAGGAGTGATTACAATCCATGCACCTCATTTGCATTAGCCCCATCAGGCTATGTGGAACCTGGTCAACTAAATATCAAATCCAGCTCTTGCAATTCTGCTTACCTAGAAGAAATAAAGCTGAATGAATGGAGGAAAAAGTAATCAGCTTATGTTGTTCTGATACAAAACATTTGAAGCTGATCTGAGATCACATATCTGGGTTACTACACTAGAATGTTGTGAATGTTGGGTATTGGGTAAAACCCAGTAAAACCCTTAATAGCAAAAGTTGTGACTGCAGCTTGTTTTCAGCTCTGTGGCATCTGAGGTCTGAAGGTTCCTCTGCAGCACACCCTGGACAGGCTCGGGTAACTGAGATCCCAGTGCCCAGACCCAGCAGTTCCTACAGGCAAGAGACAGAAAAGAGAAGTATGCATCATACTTAATACAGCACATGCTGGACAACAGCTGGCCAGATGAATAATTTTCCAGAAATCCTGGTAAAAATTCTTTAGGAGGACTTGATGGGACTCGTGCATGCCATGCACAATACAGAGTCTTGCTCCAGCTCCTAGAGCAGGCCACAGTCAGGGTCCTGGTCATTTGCCTGCCACTGCTGTTGAACCAGTCTTGGGCAAATCAGTCAGCATCCATCTCTGCTGCTCCATTGTCCTACAAAACAGAGGGTAACTGTGCATTTTCTATGGCATTGGGAAACCGAAGGGATGTTATCACGTCTTTCTAGGACCAAAGCTCAGATTTAAAAAAAAAACCAAAACAAAAACTCTTTAAAGATTTACTAGTGGAGATTTTGTTCTAAGTAATGAAAAATGTCTGATCAAACATAATATTCCTCTGCAAATATTAGTGTAACAAGGCAAAGAGAGCATGAAGTGAAACTGCTCATTTTTTGAGATTCCGCCTTCTTGTGGAGCAAGTGACTCTGAAGACTGTTTAATTTCAATTTCCCTGTAATTAAAAGCATGTTCAAATAAAGCCCAGGACACATACATCTTTGCACTTGCAAATCTGTACAAGTTATGTGCAAATGTGACACACACAGACCTGTGCTATTATTTGAGCTGTGAGTCATAGAAGAAAGGAATGTAACAGCCAGCACAAGGACAGCTGAATGAATTTTCATCAGCCTCCTTGATAACGATGTGATAAACTGTCAGCAGGGCTTCTTCCTGTTGCTCAAGAAAGCCCCCATGACCCACCAGAGCATTAGAAACCCCTGGCATAGCCCCTGCCAGGTGCCAGTATAGGCACTGCCAGCCCTTGGTCGTGTTTGATGAAGGCAGCTTGCACATGAAGCGTGGGTTTCATCAGATGATCACTGAAACCAAATTTGCTCCTTGGAAAACATGCACACATTCCCACAGTCCCAGGAAACAGTGGGCTGCCAAAACAGATTGCCTCGGCTGACCTGGCCCAGCTTTCTCCTAGCAGAAAATACATCTTGAAGATCTCTTAGGCCAACTTGCCAACTTCTGCAAAGGTGAAAACCTCATGGCCTGTCCTCACCTAAGTCATTGAATGGGCTTGCAAGTGCCCTGACACAAATGCTCATAGGGTGAGCAGTTGTCATAGGTTAGCAAGCATAGTCCTGGAAGGGATGTCCTTGCTAAGGGGTGCTTACAGCTTCCTCTGGGACCTGATAGAACCTATCAGCTGGCCAGTTTGAATATGGACAATTCTCTAAGCCACTTAAAGTTGTGACCGCCTCTGTGATCCACATTTAAGAATAGACAAACTCCCCCTCCAAGCTCTCTCTCGTTTCCGGCGCTGGCACAGGTGGCTGCGGGCCCCGTGTGGGGGCCAGCGGGCCCGGCCAGGCCCTGCTTGGGCCAGGCCGGGCCGGGCCACGGCCATCCTGGAGCCGATGGACCTGTTCCAGCCGTGGAACCCCCCCCACTGCCTTGCCGTGGGCAGCCGGAGCGGCTCGGCTCTCCCCCCTCTCCACTGCGATAAGAAAAATTCAACATTCCAGCTGCAAAGCTGCAAGGCCGAGGTGAGATTAACCCTTTTTATTGCTGTGAAGAGCTGAAAACCTGAGGGAAGAGAGAGAGGAGATGCTTAAAGCTGAAATTCTGTTGTGAAGCTATGATATATCAGAGTATCCTGTTGTAATTTCATGAAGATATGGGGGATGGAGTGTTTAACTCGTAAGCAAAAGCACCTGCGCTGAGATAGGAAGATGCTGATGCAGCTGTAATTTCATGAGAAGTTTGGACAGGGAGAGATGAACCAGATGAGGACTTTTGCTCCAAATGGGAAAGGAGAAAACCTCAGTTCCTAGAGATGCTCCCAGAGATAGTCCTAAAGATGAAGATGATGAAGACCCTTTGCTCCCACGGAAGGAGAAGGGCCTCTGTTTTTGTTTCTGAACGGCTCAACCTTAAAATTGTACCCCAAAAAACTTCAAGAGTGGACCCTCGAACGCGGGAAACCCAATTGCTATCTGTGTGTGACCTTGAACAAGCTGCAAGTCGGGGGAAGGGACTCACATGCAGGCAGAGAGACTCCTCTTCCTAAATGGACTGAACAATATTTGGTAGTGGGTGGCTGTCTCGTTGTGATAATGTTTTCATAGCACGAGCAAGAAGAGACTTCTCTTTCTAAATGGACTGAACAAGGTTATTATGGCAGTGGTAAACAGACTGAACATCTTAAGGGTTGTCTTTTCGCATTGTCAGTGGGAGAAGGGAGGAAGGTGGGGGGAGGAGGAGAGTTCTGAAGGTGGTATAATTTTTTTTTTTTTCCCTTCTTTTAGGTCTGTTAATAAACTTTATATTCTTTCAAGTTTGGTGCCTGCTTTGCGTTTCTCCTAATTCTTATCTCACAGAAGATAAACAGTAATGAGTATTTTAGACCAAACCACTACACTAAATTGGTGTTTCCGCCCGGTTACAAACCCAACCCGTGACAGCAGCCAAGATGCTTTTACCTGTATTCCCACAAAAGCTGACCACAGTGTCCGGCTACACAGCCCATGTGAGAGTTCCACAAGAAGCCAGTGAATCTGCTCAATGTTTTAACTCTCTTGTCTCAAGGCTTTTTCTTGCTTCCTTGGGCATGAACCCTATCACAATTACAGTTTTATGAGTCAGGAGATGAAGTGCATCTGGCTGTTGGGGAATTGATAGGAGAAATAAAGGGCCTTCCTTGAAGCATAGCTAATGCCAAGCTTTTCATGCAAAGTTGCAGCCTGAAGTATGCTAACTACACTGCCCTTACAGGCACAGAGAAATCAGGCAGAAAAAAAGCAATAAAGTGGTTATATGGTTTGCCAGATAGCCTTTTAAATAAAGGGAAAAAAGTATAAAAGCACCTAGGTTTTGTCACAATTTTGCCATGGAACCATGTGGTAACCTTCCTTTCCAGAGAAGGTATTATCTTGAGATTTGGGAGGTGGGTTCTGCTGCAGGCCATTTCACAACACCCATTACTGGTTCCCTCCCTCTAGAAACAGCATTAGTCCATCCAGACCAGGTGCTCTACTTGAGCCTAGATGCTGTAAAGAGACCTGTAAGGCCAGGTTCTGATGGGGACCCCAGAGTGCCTGGGAACACAGGCACCAGCTTGTCTTTCTTGGTTCCTCCTAGCCTGCAGGCAGCAGATGGGTGATTAGGCTGGGATCTGCCACGGTCCTTGCTGTGCCTTGTCACTGGGGACATCGCTAGGTGGCCCTGTTAGATTGTCTATTTCTAATGAGCAAGTTTTTAATCTTCAAAAAAATATTGTGCTGCTAGGAATTGGAGCTTTGAAATATTTTTTTCTTTCCTTATTTTTTTAATAAAGGACTCTTATTTTGAGAGAAGTCACTACATGAATCTGAGAACTTGCTGGGAGGTTTATTCCCAGTATTTAGACAGAAAACCTTCAAAACCACAACTCTGGGCTCAAAGGAATGAACTTTCTTTCAGAACAGGGTTCCTTTGTACATGGTTTGAGACGACCTTTGCTCTAAAGGTAGTAAATGCATGTAAATAAAAGAAGATGGGCTTTGAGCAGCTGATAATCTGCTCTGCTTCAGTAGAAAGGTAAACCAGGGGTTTGCTACAGTTTGGCTCAGTGCCAGGAGGAAAAGGACAAGGTTTTTTTTTCAAGTGAAAAGGCTGGCACATTTGCAAGGACCCGCTACCTTTACCTGGAATTGCACAAGGACAGTGTATCAGCTTTGCAATCCTGTCAAGTGTTACTTTTCCTCTAAAAGGTTATTTGTACTTCTGTGAAAGGCCATTGCTACACTGAGCTCTTCATCACAATACTTTCCCTTTGGAAAAACCAAGGGTGTTTATACAGTGAAGCTTGTAACCACTTGTACAGCTGCAGCCTGAAGGCAGCTTGGGAGTGAAAGAGTTTGTAACTAGAAAAAATCCCACGATCACATTTCCCAGCACTGAGGAGCTGGACCGAGGCTCTGTGTTTCATTCCTTGTACAGCTGCTTGGCTACTCAGCATTGTGAATTTTAAGGAAAGCACAGAATATCAGCACATTGTGCTGAGAACTTCTTTTGGGTCTGCTGGGAGAAGGGAGACAGGAAAGGTCAGAAAAGAAGAAATGGTGCCTGGGAGAAATAATGGGAGCAGAGGAGGTGCTGCATGGAGAAGAGTGATGCAAGCTCTCAAAAGTTACTGATGAGTTATTTCCTGCAAGCAGCCACCTCTGCTACCAGAGTTGTTGGCGGTCCACCAGTTAAGGAAAACCCAAAGACCAGTTCAGCTCTTCAGCAGGGAGCTGACCTTCTTTCAGTCTGAACACCTGATAACTGCTGTAATTCAAGATTGTGCATGCTCCAGAAGACCAGCAGCCACAACAGAAGTCATGGAGATGAGAAAAACCAATGAGCAAGGAAGCCCACACCTCTTCAATTTATTCACCAAGCTAAACAGATCAAATCTTATCCCCAGCAAGGTGTCAGAGGAGAGGGGAGGGGAGGGGACAGAAAGCACATTTGTCTGGCTGGCACATTATAGCCAAAAAAATTATGCATTTTAAAATGCTCACTGTCTTTACATAGTACAAAAGAAAGCAATGGGTGGGTTTTCTCCACTAGCATCAAGTCAGCAAACTCACCAGTGACATCTGCCAATGTCAGTGGAGGGGAATCTGTCCTGGATACTGCAGAAATGGTGGTGACTGCTCTTTGGATACCAAAACAGCATCAGCCCCAGTAAGAGAACAAAGCCCAGGTTCTCAGAGCAGAACATTTCTGTTCTGAACATCCTGACTAACAAAAATATGAAAGGTCTGGCTTAAGACCCAAAAAATCCTCTCCACTTTTCAGAGCTGGCCATTTGCAGGGCCTTCCAGGGGTTATTTGCTTGTTCTAGCCTTGCACTTGAATAAACTAAGCCATCACATCAAGTGGCAGAGAGTACAAAACATCTGTAAAACCTGCTGTCTGAGCTGTCTGAGAATCCCCTTTGCTTACCCTTTGGCCCAAGGAAGCTTTTGCAATTAGAAGTGGCAAGGCAATTTGGCACAACAAGAGGCATTTATCACTTAGAAATTCTCATGATTACAGGGGATCAAGTGGTGTGCCCAGCCACACACAGGATGGTGACAGAGTTCCCTCTCAAGCACTACAGAAGCCACAGCAGTCACTAAAGCCAGCAGGTTGGACTGGCTTGCAGCTGTAAGCTGTAGAGAGACATGTCACCTTTTAGCCACTGCTCTTAAACTTGAGCATGTGTCCCCTCTTACATGAGAAAATGTTACATGCAGCAGAAATAGAAATGAAAGGATACTGAATGCAGGAAAACCTCCCAGAGAAGAGGTTTCTGCTGCCTTTATCCCTTTCTTCAACAGTGGCACCTCTCATCCCAGGAATAAATGATCCACATATTTCTAAGCGCTGAGGCAAACACAAGGCCTTTTTACATCTCTCCCAGCCTTGCCTTCTCCAATTGTTGTTTCCAATTACAGCCGGCTTCCATCAGCATCTCTCACTCTCCTTGCTTGCAGGAGACAAGTTAGATACTGACTTTATATTTTCACCTTACTTGTTCTCTGGGCTGTGGGGGAGGAAAGGAAAAGAAAGAGAAAGTGAATGTAAGTGAATATCAAGAACCTGCCTTAGATAAAATATTCAAATCTTACAGTGAATAATACATGGGAATGGAAAACATTTTTCCAGCTACATGCAAGCCCAATGCACTGTACCAGAATCTGTACCAACTTGGCTAGCAGCACCTTACAGAGGACTAAAGGAGGCAAAAAATTTTGCATAGACTCTGTTATTAACTAAATTCCCCTTCAACACCACAGCAGCAGACACAGACACAGGCCATACATACACTCACAAACATGCACACACACACACATTCTTTACACTTCTGCACCACCAGCATAGGTGCTGTGCTCACATGCAGCAAAACAACAGAACTTCCTCAGAGGTTTCAGCTGGAGGCTGGGCTGCTCTGCGCTGTGGATCAGCAGGAACGATCCCCAGGATGATTAATAGAGGTTTGCTTTGCAGCTGCCGTATCACCACCACTCTGTACTCCTGTATGCCCCCCCTCTCCACTTTCCTGGTGGCCATAGCAACATCCCCAACACTGTCTTTGGTGCCAGCTCTTCCCTCCTTTCAAGCAGCCTCCGCTCTAGGAAACGATCCTCGTGAGCAGCAAACCTGTGTTCTCCTCTCTCACAGCCTTTTTAGTCTGTGACCATTGCCCAGCAGGATTCTGACATTCACCAGGTGCCAGTGGCCCTCCTCACCTCCTGCCTTCCCCTGCACATCCCACCACTGACTGCTGCTGAGGAGCTTCCCAGGAGCGTAACACTGCACACACCAGGCTCAAAGCACTGCTGGCTTTACCTGCTGGCAGCATTTCATAGGCACCCTCTTGGAGCCACTTCTGCCCTTCGCACAGGGGATGTCCCTGGCCTTGCTGCAGCTCTGCTTGGTGCACTGGCCCAGAGTGTCTTGCCTCTCCTCTCTGTGTTCCTCTCTAACCAGAGGGTTGGCTGCACTAAACACTGGCAAGTCCCTTCGTAAGAGCTGCTGAATTAACCTGGGCATCAGCTGCAGCTGGGAAAATGGCATCCCAATCCACTGGATGGGAAAATGCTCGTCTAAGGACATACTGTAACCTGGGCTGCCTGAGCATCCATTTAATGGGTGCCACACTGCTGTGGGAGCTGCTCATCTCCCAGTTGCAGATGTTTCCTTCAGTGTTATTCCCGTTTCAGACACAAAGTGCACAGAGACTGGAAAATAAGGAGCCCTAAGGGATTTTGTGAACCCCCCATGTGCTGCCTCAGGATATGCATGCACCCCAGCTGTCTCCAAGCACTGTGTGCATCTAGAAACCAGGGAAAGAAAGGGGGAAGGAGAAGGAACACAGAGCCTCTCCATTCCCCCTCATAGGCTCTGGGGAACAACTCAGCACTTGTACAAATGCAGGGACAAGGGCCTGCACTGCTCAGCAGTCAGTTCAGGTAATGGCCATAGCTGAAACTGCTGCGCTGGATCAGCTCTGTTCACAGCATTCCTCTTTCCAATGGCTGCTTGGACAAGTGTTCCAACAGGCTTAGCTTTCAAAGAACTTAACGCTGTTTAAAAAACCAAAAAACCACGGACTGTCTCTAAGGCTTCCAGAAGCACACACACAGCTAGAAGGAAAGATTTTGTTTACTTTTTAAGCCCTTCACTGCTTTAAGACATAATTCATTTATGCAAGGAGATAAAAATGCCACTTATTGCAGGCCACCATATTTACAGACAGAACTAATCATCATTAGCCTTTCTGATTACTAAGTAAACAACTTGCTTAAGTATTGATCATAAATCTATGATATCGCTTGGATTCATTTTAACTCTGCACATTAATGGCAGCTGCTGTGAGATGCAAATACAATAGATTCACTTTCCAATTGCTTGTCAGAATATTGTACATGTGCTACTGCAGTATCCCAGGCTCAGATATTGCATTCCTCCCCTGAGGTCTAACAAACAAGAATTTCAAGAGGGCTGAAAATGAATTTCTAGCCTGAGGGAAAACATTTGATGAAAAAAGTCACACTGTTAATAGTTTTCATGGGAAATGAGATGAAAGTGCGGTTGAAAAAAAATAATACTGGAGTGGTTTTAGCTGTAAGTGCCACTGAGGGCCAGATAAGAGCTGTACCTTGTCATTTTTTAGACTAGTCTCTTTTGCACACTGGGGCTCCCACTCAGGCTCACACAAAGAGTTCTTCACTGGGTCTAGGGTAGGAGGAAGACTGCTGCTCCCCGTGGGTAACGTCAGGAAAGAGAGCCTGCCTAGTAAAAGCTAAAATATAATTCAGGAAGCATTATGATATCTGGATTGACTAAAAATCATTATTTCTATTGGAAGTATTCTTTCTCATGGTGAGAAGTTCTTTACTCCTGACAATAGCTAGCACTTTCCACAATAACTGTGAAAGCCCACTTTATCCAACAGAAATGTCAATGGAAGTCATTTGGGTCAGTTTTCAGAATACCACCTTGCACTTAAAAAGCAGCGAGCAAAGTAGTCTTCCTGTTTTATCCATCAGGAATCAATGGCAGACAGGCCAGGTGGGCTGGACTGCAAGTGGGTTTTAGTGCACAGAGCTGCTGCTCTGCTCATGGCTTCCTCACCAGTTGAGGGAAAAGATGTATTGGGGCATTAAACAATCACTGCACGCATTACCACATTGCCCCCTTGAAAGGGAGGCATGGTGGCTACAGAAATCCATCTCTGTTGTTCTCGGATTCATTAGGAGTAGTAAACTGATGTCCAAAAAACCCCCAACAACACACCTTGTATAAAATCCAAGCAGTCCCAAAGTGCCAAGAGATTCCATAGGAGCCCCTGGTGAGGCAGAATACAGCTGAGGTAACCTGCTTCTCCAGCCTGCTAATTGCCTTGATCCATTTTCATGGAAAAGGATAAAATGTCATGATGACATATTTTACTTGAGCTAATCAATGCCGTGGGCTGCAAAGCAAAAGAAAACAGCCCCATTAATTTACAATAACCTTCTTCTGAAACCTTTTGGGGTTTTATGCTCAGCTGCAGCTAAACAGAGGAAGTTAAATAACAAAAATGCAGAACCACTTGCTTCGCTTCTCAGCTCTGATGGGCAGCCTTCAGAGCAGGCACAGCTTCAGGCTAAATGCTGCGTTATGATCCAGACCAGACACAGCAGCTCCCTCAGGCTTCTCTGCCAGCTGCACTGCCAGTGCCTGCATCAGTCACTGTTGGGCTTCTTCCTGTATCCTCAGGAAGCAGCAGCAGACCTGGTCCAAGGAGCAAGGGAGCCTCCTCAGTAATCTGCACTGAGCTAAAGCTGTGGCAGCGTTAGGGCTCAGGACAGCTGGAAATCTCAGGTGGTGAGCTGGACCTGTCAAGCCCTTTACTGTGTGTTTCTTCAAAGGCCTGGATGAATGAACCAAGTCAGAGTTCTTAGTGTGGGCTGTTTTTTGTTAGTTAGTTTGTTTGGGGGTTTGGGTTTTTTTTGTAAAATAGGAACAGAGGTTAGGGTTATTCATGGAGGATATTCTTTCCCCACTTTCCCAGAACTGTCCTCTTGCCCTGACACAATGATGCTTTCCCTACCTCACTGCCACACTCAGAGACTTCTCCCATCCCTTTGCATCAGGCTCCCTATGTGCTCCATAGCATCTGCACTGAGAGTGCAAAGAAAGCCAACAATTGCCTGGGATTCATTTTTAGCAAAACTTACTACTTTTATTTTTAAAATTTATTTTAAAAATAAAAACACTCTGAGGAAAACTTCCCTTTAAAAAACAAACAAAGCAGTTGTAAAGGAGTTACAGCAATTGATTTCAAAGCAAATGGAATACCAAAAGCTTGATAGGTGACACCTGTGACTGGACTGTTATGGAATAAGTCTATAGCTCTTTAGAAAGGGCAAGCAAGAATAAAATAATTAGTTTGGTATGTCCATGAATAATTTTTTTAATATATATATTGTTTTTATTCTGACAGGGCACAGGATAAACTTAGAAGTCTCTACTTAGTAAGGTAAATGAAAGAAGCAGACTGGGACACACGAGAGGTCGGCTACAGGTCATCTAACAAGCAGCATTGGGTATAGAGTTTTAATTTATTTTCTTAAAAAAAATAAAAAGCCGTTAGCTGAAGACTTTGGTAGCCTTTTCCTTTCCCAGCACAAAGCTATGAAACAGGCAAGAGATTCAAGAGCTAGTTGGGATAGGATAGGAATTATTTTCTGCAAAGTTAAAGTGAAGAGGGAGGTTCGGAGGATGGGTAGCTCTCTGAAGAAACAGTATTAAAAGCGCACACACATGCTCTGCCAGTGCGGAGGAAGTATAGCAGGAGAGCAACTTGGCTCTGCTAGGAGCTATGAAACAGCCTGAAACTTGAGAAGAATAGAAAAATAGGACATAGAGTAAGTTATTCAGGAGAAGCGTGACGGAAGAGCATGAATTTATAAGGATAAAATCAAAGGCCAAAGACACAGAACAGGCCCAGAGAACGGCAATATTACCAGGAAAGTATGTAAATTAATACATTAGCAAGACAATAGAGATCACTTCTCAGTGGGAAAGGAGCAGCTAGCCCTGAAGAATGGAGCAATTCATGCTACTTTGCACTGAAAAGGACACAGGTAGGACGTGGATGGGCAGAAGAATAATACCCGGGGAAAGGGTAAAAGAGCCAAGACGACACCAGAAGAGAACAAGCCATAGAGTACTCTGGAAAGGTAGAAAATGCCTGAAAGCTTGTTTAACTGGTTAGACCTGAGGAAATGCACTCAGAGTGCTCATCAGCCTATGGGAGAACATGTCAGAATGACCAGAAATTTTGGTTGAGCACTTGGAGAAAGAATGGCACTGGATAATGGGAAAACAGAAGACCAAAATGTTCCTTAAAAAAATTACTTAAATGTCCAATGATAACAGAGCAAGTGGCTTCAATTGTAATTCCTAGAAAAGCACTGGAATAAATGATCTATTTATATGTGAACATGCAGTAAGCAAACCTGTTACAAGCAACCAACTTCACCAACTCATTAATAAAACCCACATCAAACCAATCTAGTTTTTAACATATTGCCATACCAGAATATAAAATCTGAAAGAGACTTGTGGGCTAGGTTTGGGGATTTTTTGTAATCCCCTACCCAGTATTTTGGGTTTGAGCTGGTTTGTTGTTTTTTTTTTTTTTTTCCACATCCAGTTAGTTTTGGAAAGGAGAAATAATTGGTCACTGAGTGAAACACAGCAATCTCGGGGGACTTGGGTAATACAGGATCTTAATAATGTGCCATGAAATGAGATCTCTTTAAATGTTTCTCTTTATTTATGTATTTTACACTCATTGCTTTGTATGTCTGGCCATCCAGATCACTCGAGCTGCCTCCCCGCCATGACACAGGCGCTACAAAGTATTTCTTTAAACAGCGCAGTAAGAATAAGGTTTACAAGGAAACCTGGGTTCACAAACGCCAGATGAATGTAAATACACATTTCTGTGTGCACATGAAAGCATACTGCAGTGGCATTCCAGAGCTGTTTTAAAAATAATTATGTGCATTAGTCATGGGGTTGAGCAAGGAAAGGTTTTATAAAGGCAGAGTTGTCAGCCTCCATCCACACGCAGCCGAGTGTGGGGAGGTGCAGGCAGAGATCTAATATGTGAAACCAGCCGATAAATACCTTACGCTACTCAGCAAGAAAAATTAAGATGTGAACCATGCAACGTATGTGAATTATCACCCCACATGGATAGGGGGGTCTCCAAGAACAGGGGCACAGCATGGCAGTCCCCTGGGCAGGGAGTGGTAAAGAGATTCTCAGTGCTGCAGCTGACTAAGGATGGACATGCAAGTCTAGGGAAGTTCTGGTGAGAGGCAGGAGACTGAGAGATTTCAGGGATCCACAGGAGAAACCTAGTGGGTGGCTGCAACTTTTTGCTGTGAGAGAAAGGGGCCAGCTTTCAGGCCGTGGTACCAGGCTGGGCAAGCATGGTACAAGTGGCAACTGACCTGAGTAGGGATCTTGCTTGCAATAAGTGATTGGGACATAACAGAAGAAGATGGGAGCACCTGGAACTTGTGGACTGTGAATCAGAAACCTGGGTACTTGAAAGCTATCAAGACACAAAAAATCGTTGGATTCCTCTCCTCATTGGGTTACCTTGGCTCAATGAACGCCATTAAATAAACCAAACAACTGACAACCACTTTTTCACGGCCACTGAAAAAACCCAACAAACTAACCCCAACTCTCCAATTGTTCCAATCCCAATAAATAAGAGAAAAAGTAACCAACCTTTTCAATAAAAACTCTAAATTTTCCCCTTTTCCTTTAGCAACCTCCTACAACGCATGAACATAACTAGTGGCTGCATTGCAGACACCATCTGTTCCAGCACAACAGCAACTCACCCACTTCTACCCACTCAGCATGACCAGAATTTAGCAGTGCATACTGCATGTGCAGGGGAGGCACATGTGTTGTGAGTGGTGGAGGAGAGCAAACTAGGATAAGGAAGGGACAATCACTGCTAGAAGGGGAGCAGAGTGCAGCTCTGCAATGAATCCTTCTTTTTGAGAGGATAGTGACTTGGCCACACTCAAGAAGGGTGAGAAGAATTCATCCTGGGAGAACCAAATGTTTCACCATCTTGTAAACTGCCTAGTCCTGATGCAGCCATCCAAGCCTATTGCTTCCTTGCCACCAGCCACAGCTAGCAATCCAATCATTTTTAGTGTGAAAATCCTCTAGTACCGTACTCCACAGAGTATTTTTCCACAGGTGGGGCAGCCCATGGAATACGGGTAAATCATTCTGGTAGTCAGCCTGGGAATTCTGGCATCAGCCCTGGCATGGGCAGAGGACCAAAACTTGGCCCTCAAATTCTCTTCCTTCATCCAATAGTTTTGCTCTGGCCATGAGATTCTGCACCTAACCTTGGGAGAAAGATACAAATAACTGCATCTGACAGGACTGTAAAACAAACTTTGCTTGGCAACAAGACACTTACAGTACCTTGTCTGTGGGGAGCTACACAAAAATGTATCTTCTTCTGCTGAACTTCAGCTCTTGCTACTTCCCCCCACTGCCCCCAAGATGGAATGCATGACATCTACCAAGAACTTTTTCTGCAAGAATTTTAAACAATTAGCAAAAATTCCACCAAGGAGCAATTTCTATGAAGCAATAGGAACACAGTGAGAGCAAGGTTTTGCACAGGGTTTCAATTCTCTTTGCAGAAAGGGCTCTGAACTGTGGGCTTCCTCTCAAGGCACGTTGCCCATGCTGTACTTCCAGTTTCTGTGACTTTCTGCTTTCTTGCTTGCTATATTTGGATAATCCAGGTTCCATGCAGTATCATTCCCTTTGCACTTGGATGCTTTGGTAACTCCATCAGTTCATACAGCTCAATTTCTGCTCTTCAAATATCTGCTGGAATTATATCTGCTTCATTTCTGCTTCACTGAGAAGTTATTTAAGAAAGGTAGTTAATTTTTCCTGTATTTAACCCTTCTGGAAGGGGGACGTCACACCCCTATTTCCTTATATACCATCACTCGGTTGACTGAGCATGTATAAACGGTTTTGCCTCTTCAGCTGAACTAAACCAAAAGTTCACTGGAAATGAGATTGCATTTGATAGTTATTTGCTCAGCATCAAGCACCCCAAATGTATCAGATTATAAACTTGAATAATAATTGTCTTGATTAGGGCAAAAGGCATGATATATAAACCAGTGCTTGAATATACACTGAATGTAATCACTGCTACATAGAGCATTTTATTTTCCTTGCTCTCCGCCATCTAAACTCCCTAAAATACCAAGAAATCACTTTCCTAAGTCATTACCCTTAAAATAATCCTCAATCTACATTACCTTGTAGTGACAAAAGAGTAAACAGTTTACACAGATGGCAATAAAGCAAGCAAGATTCAGTGTTACTTGAAGTAGTAAATTATGTATGTTTTACAGGAATCTACAAAAGCAAAATCCTATGCATATAAATAACAAAACCAGGTTATACACAGATTTTTTTTCAATAGTTTGAATCAAGTTTTTACTTTAGTGCAAAAACTACTCTACTATGAGAGGAAAACCCCACTCCTTATTTACACGTGATTTATATTACCTGTATTGCCAGCTTCTTTTCAGACTGACCCTTTTTAATACTGTTCATGGTTGAGATGTCAAACTGAATGTATGTGTTCTCTGCCCGTTTTTGGAGCTACTTGTATTATTCATTTAAATGTTCTCTTTTCTCTTTCTATATATGTGCTCACATACACATCTATCTCTCTATATACACCACCTTCCTATCCTATCTTGATAAAGAGATAATATTTGAAAGTAATGCCATTTAAACAAATCTTTAGGAATCCTGTAAGAGCACTTGCCAAGGTGGAGTTTCTTAGTTATACAATTGAGGAGTTTTAAGCCAGGCCAGTTCTGAGCAGTTGTTGACATAGAGGGGGAAGTTGAATAACAGAGGCCAAACAGGAAAAAAATAGCATGACCTGCATCAGGCCATGAGAGAACAGATGACTTTGTAGGAGTGAAGAAACCTTCCCACTCCAAAGGGAGCTCCGACTGGCTGAGGCACTTCCTGCCACAGGGACTGAAGATGGAGAGTCTGTTTTCGTTAGTAAAAATCCAAGGGGAATGGGGAGGAGGAAGAAGCGTAGGAAGATCCTTGTAAATGGTTATCCTCCAGGCTTCTGCAGAAGGTCTGGTAACACTTGGGTTCTGTAGGTTTTCTGCATAGCATCTAGGCTGTGTTCAGTCCTAACTTTGCTTCAGCTGGAAGTTCTATTTCTCCTCAGATCCTGCTTTACTTACCAAAGTACGTGAATTATTCACTGTATAAGAAAGAGCTCCTACAGAGGTGGCATTTTCCCAGCTGGGTGCCTTGAGACATTTGCCCATGCGCTGACATCTCATTTGATAGAGCAGGCAGAGTTACTGAGGTAGCAGAGGTGCAATATCACAGTACTGAGAGCTGTTCTCACAGAGGACAAAACAACATACTCTATTCAAAATGCAAGTGGCCCCAGCAATACAATGTGAGGAGATTTTCTTGTAATAGTGTTTAAAAACTAAAAAAACCAAGCCCAAAACAAAAACCCCAAAACCAAAACACAAAAAACACCGCAAAACAAACAAAAACATCAACCCAGCAGCACAGATGAAAATAATACAGCCCTAACTCTTCTGAAAAAAAAAAAAAAAATTAACACTCATAACCAGTCGGGAGACAACAACAAGTAACTTCATAAGCAAAAGGTATTTCAGTTTTTGGCACATAACCAGAAGGCTGGAGTCACCACATCCTTATACATAAGTATTATACATTGGCCCCATTTGAAGCCAGCAAGCTCATGCTAACTTGGGATCTGTAGAATTGAATGCAAAGCTAAAGAGCTACAGTACATTTCCATGACATTTGTATGAACATGCACGAGCGGAGTTATCCAGGTCAGAGCTGAGGACTCATGCTCAAAAAGGACAAACTGCCTAGCAAGGAATAACATTCAATGTTGCAGTGGGGATCCTGCAACACGCATATAGCAAACCAGGAGTCCCGTGGAAAGGAAATATATACGGACAGACAGATTCTTGATAGCTGTTTCAGAGAGATGTTTATTTCTCCAGCCGCATGGCCGGAGCTCTGCCGAGGAACTGTCCCAGTCACGGGACCAAGGGTCCTTCTGCCCGCGCAGGGAACACAAACCAACCAACGGGAACGAGGCTGAGCAGGGACAGGGAAACCCCGTGTCTGTGCCCTCAGGGCCCCTCTCCCAGGGCTCCATGGCAGGGGAGGGACCCCAACACCTCACCCGTTTTATTTTAATAAAAGGAGAATGAAAACAACTGGATAAACATAACAAGAACAGTTTCAAAACAAAACAAGCCACCCTCCTGAGTCTTTAAATGTCCAATCAGATTCTGTGGAACATCTTAGGGCTGACAGAAGGGAGACAGAACTCTGAGCATGCTTTGTGGGGAAACTGAGGCAGGAGAAGGTTTAACTTCTTCCCTCCCCCTTTTCATCCTCCACTTGGCACTGGAAAGGGATTTTTGGGGAAACAGTTGGCAAAAGCATGGTTTTGTGAGGGAAACCATGGATGAAAAAATGGATTAGGAATACACTGGGGGTAATAGGACATAGGGTAAAAGGGAAAGGTGGGATTAGGAAAGGGAAACTGTAGGGGGGGTTTACAATGGAGATACTGTCTAACATGACTACGATTTTTTGCATATATACTGCCTTTTACAGGAACACCATCAGGCCCAGTGACCTGCGATGCTTGTAACCCTTTTCTCCCTAGTACAATATTAAATTCCACCACCTCTCCATCTCCCAAGCTTGGGATGCATTTTTCAGGGTTATTCTTTTTAATAGCAGTTCTATGCACGAATATGTCTTGCTGGTTGTCACACCTTGTTATAAAACCATAATTTTGCTTAACATTATACCATTTTACTATCCCTAAGGTCTTAGTTACTATGATCTTTTCGTTTTTCCGAGTGGCTGCTGTTTTCTGTCTCACTGCGTCTTTGCTCTCTCCTTCGGTCGCTCCCGTGTTGGAATTGTCGGGGCTGCTGGTGCCTGCGCGCTCTTCCCGGGGTCGCGTTCGGGGCTGCGCGGGCCGGGTCGGGCCGCGCCGCTCAGTTCTCCGTGCGTCGCCTCCTCTGGTCGCAGCTTCGCTGCCGATGCCGGGCGCTGCACCCACGTCTCGGCCGGGTCCCCGAGCGACGACCCCCCCGTGCCCTGCTCCAGCGCGCGTCTCGGCTGGGCGCGGCTCTGCTCCACCGCTATCGCCGCCAGCCGCTGCCCGCGTGCCGCCCCTCTCGGCCTGGCGTTCACGGGGCTTGCTCCACCACGCGCTGCGCGGGGCCGTGCGGGCACTGCCGGGTCCCGCCGCTCCCGCCACGCCTCGCTCCGCCACCAACACTGCGGCTCGCGTGGCTCCGCCCGCGCGCGGGAACTGCCTCGCTGCTGCTCGCAGAGCGCTCGGCGCACGTGGCCTGGGCCGCACGGTCTCTGCGCCAGGCTTCCCTTCGCCAGGACACAGCTGACATTGCTCAACACTCTCGGTAACTAAATAATATTCACGAAAATATTCTTCCATCGGCATATATTTTGACTCCAGTATTAACTGTGTCCAAACGGTTTTCCAAAAGCCCTTGGTAAGAATTAAATCCCAAGAAACATAGAAAAAGTTCTTAAACAACCATGCCAGGAAGTGTTTCAGTTCTTTCTGAGCTTGAATCAAGCTAAAATTTACAAATCGTTGTTCAAGAATCATTTTAAGTTTAAGATAAATGTCCATATGCGGCTCTGAGAGCCAAGAGTCTTCCCACCGTTCCTCCATAGTTTAGATACGGAATAGCAAAGCAAAACCAAGAAGAGGAATCCAAAGTTTCCAGGGTTTACTCACACAAATCAGTCGCTTAGGGATCGGGGATCGTTCTGCTCACAAATCTCCACCATTTGTTGCAGTGGGGATCCTGCAACACGCATATATCAAACCAGGAGTCCCGTGGAAAGGAAATATATATGGACAGACAGATTCTTGATAGCTGTTTCAGAGAGATGTTTATTTCTCCAGCCGCATGGCCGGAGCTCTGCCGAGGAACTGTCCCAGTCACGGGACCAAGGGTCCTTCTGCCCGCGCAGGGAACACAAACCAACCAATGGGAACGAGGCTGAGCAGGGGCAGGGAAGCCCCGTGTCTGTGCCCTCAGGGCCCCTCTCCCAGGGCTACACGGCGGGGGAGGGACCCCAACAATTCAGTATTTAAATGAGAATTTAACAGGTCTAAAAGAACAGGACATTTGTACTGACACAGAAAGCTCTGAGGGCCAAAATTACACTTAAGCAGGAACAAACCCACTAACAATCAGTATTCCTATTCCCACAGCACTCTGGGCTACATCAAAGTATACTGTGAGGTTTTTCACACACCTTTCCATCTTGTTATTACCATCTGACACCCCAGTTCACACCATCATTTGTGCCAGTGCAACCTGACAGTCCCTGAGCAATTAACCTTTGGGCTTGAGAGACAGCTAGTGCTGAGGAAACCTTTTCCTATCAGTGCCAATTATCTAATTTTTTAAACTGTAGCTGATGCATGGATGAACTTAAATGTTCCTGTTATAAATAATGTTGCATCTTTTGTGGGTGGGTGCTAAACTCAACGAAACAAGAGAAGTAAATCAGAACACCTTTGTTTAAAAATAGTGTTGCAGGTATTTGAGCTCCTCAGTAGCAGCATCAGGCCACAAAAGGCCACACATGAGTGTACAGAGTAGTCTGGTCTTTTATCATGCTCCAGCAGAATACCAGTACCCCTTATCCCTGAGGGTGGACCTAGGAATCTGAACTGGCTCTGAACCCAGAGATCAGCAGCAGTGACCCCAGTCTCCCCAAATGCCTTTCAGTTATTCTCACAGGGTTCATTTCAACAAATTGTGAACTTTGAATTTTGCCACTCAAAATGAAGAAACCAGTTTTCTTAGCAGACTGGCTTTTGGACATGCTACCTTTGCATATTTAATTTTTAGTACATGAAACCCAGTTCAATTACATTATACTAGGACTGACAAAAAAAAAAAACCGAACTTAATTCCAAATCAAGATTAAATCAGATACTGATAATTTTTATTATATTAGTTAAGATATTTTACTTTGTGTACTACAGGGAGGATAAACTAAACTGAGTCACTGCTTGAAAATGTTTATATCACTGAACTATGACATGAAAAAGCTATACATGAAAATTATACATATACTGGTGAATACCATTTGACATTTATACTCCCAATTGTTACAAATTCAAGCAAGACTGTTAAAAGTGAGGTTCTCTTGCCTGTGACTGCTTGTTCAGAGTCTTTTGAGCTACATAAAGGCACTTCTTCCATACTCCTGGCTCCCTGGTGGAGCACCTCACTCCTCTGTGGGGTAGCCAGTACCATAAGAATTTTAAAGGATTGCCTTGTACGGAGGAATGGAACCCCTTGAAGCTTTGCATTAAGTCCAAAAATCACATGTAACACTCAGCAAGTTAAAGCCCTCTTCTCCCCCCTAGCAATCAGCTATTCAAGTCTTGATGATACAGCTACCAGCTTGGAGTTTACTTCTGCCTTATCTCCTCCAAAAGGCCCTTCTGCACCCTATCCTGCTATCAAGCTGTGAAGATACCAGTACATCTTTCCATAAAGTGCTTCATTTGGATTTCCAGCAAAGCATTCCTCTCGATAGCTCTCTGTGTACCTATAAGAGATTCCAACCTGCATGCATATCCCACGTCCGAGCTGTCCAGACAATTGGTTTGGCTTTGTGCTTCCTTTCACTGAGATTTCATTGAATTCATAACTTCATCATAAAGGGTGATTGGCCTCAAGCTTAAAAAGACTAATCACTAGGCAGAGCCACGCCTTGTAAACAGCAAAAAGTGCTGGCTAACAACCATCCCAGTTCTTAACAAAATCCCAAACATATTTTCAGGTCAGTGCTCTATCCATCTGTTAGTGTTGCATTCAATGTGTTCTCTATTTTGAAACTTATAAACTTGCATTTTAATATGCATGCATGCAGAAATAATTCAAGAACAGCATCACTGGGCTCCGATTTGTTGTGAAAACGTGACAACCACCATGGGGCAACAGACAGTGTAGAAGATTACTCAGACATGCCTGGTGAGTATCCTGAGAACACATGAAGTCCCCAAAGGAACGATAGGCTGCAGATTTCATACATAAAAGCAAAGAAGAAAATCTGCACTCAAAAAATTGGTTATGTGGTCTTTCATGACATGACTCCAAAGGTGTATTCACCTAATTAATCAAGATAATCCTCTTTCATAAAACTTGTTGCAAGTGAAATATTCCTAAGAATTTGTGACTTGTTTGGTTTACTTTTTCTACTGTGGTATTTATGAAAAAAATTACACGCTGTATCTATATATATAGACCAGACACTTCCCATGCAAGCTTGATTGCTTAGATAAAATTCAAGCTGCATCCATGTGTGATTTCTCATATGATTTCTTTCCTATCAAAAAGGTCAAAAATGTAATTCTTACTTTCTTTTTGAAGAAGCCACAGTAAAACCATATAGCCAAAAATCCTTTATTTCACCATTAGCCATATAACCAATACGCATAAAATGGTGGCTATATTTTTGTTCAAAACAGTTCCAAACCCCAAGAAACCTATACTGAAAACATTAATACTTTATTCTTATAAAAATAAAAAAGAAAAATTATACATTCAAGAGGTGTCTACACTTTTAAACAATAAATTAAACTTTGTAATATCAACATCAATTTACATTTCAAATGATTTAAAAGAAAAGTACAACGTAGGATACAAAATAATCTCTTTCCTTACCCTCCAAATACATCAAATACATTTTTTTATTCCTTAATGCACTGGCATCTAAGATCTTAGAAGAAACTATAGAATGCTACAGGAAAAGAAAAAAAAAAACATTTAAAAAACCCCAGCCAGAGTCCCTGAATGGATATTACCTTCCAAGATTTTGCTGACAAAACTCGCTGACAAAAACGCTAACTGAACTTATATGGAAATAAAAACTTAGAGACCAGAATAGTGAAATCTTCTTCAAAATTTGCAAAAAAACCCAAACAACTTCATCTTTCCCAACTGTTATGCAATTTATTCCAGTATTATAAACATATTTCCATCCATATTGCTTGTAATCAAGGCCAGTTTTAACCAATACATCATTTGTTAGAATGAACGGTGAGCAGATTTTTAAAGCTTTTATAGGACTGTCCCCATTATATACCTTGTAACTCTCTATTAAGGTTATATAATGAAGTGTGAAAACCTAAATAAATTATGTTTAATGCTCACTGCACAGGTCACTGGAACATAAGCATTGATACTTGTAATTTATTTTGCAAAATCTGGATTAGAAATAGATTTACATTTGAGTGCATATACTAATTCCCCACCTAATTTCTACAGACAGTGATTTAATTCCTGCTAAACCCCAAGTTTTCAATCATGTATGCAAAGCTCTGAATGAGAAGGGCACTGATCAGGACTAACTCAAGTGCTGCTACACTCACCTACTGCTTAGCTGAAGCAAATGAAGCCCACTGCAATTAACATTGCTACACTGAGCTTTTTTTTTTTTGGAATGAAGGGAAGGCTTCGATATTCATGCAAACTCATACAGATATGCCTGATCTCACTTTGCACTAGAATGCTCAAGTTATGTAATACAAGTACATACCCACTAAGATCAATATAGGCTGTGGATTTACTCTGCAGGATTTCAGTCTCTTCTCTAAGGAAGGCAGCCCTTTCTCCTTACTCCTGAATGAGGATTGCAACCATCCCTTTGCAAGAAAGTTGACAAACAATCAGGCATTTGGGCTCCTGATGCACTTTGCGTGCTTTAGTGGCCACTGCACACTAGCTGAGAGCCAATTTGCTTTATGACTAGATAAGATGCACCCACTTCTAGCAGCTAACCTTTTTATTTTTGCAGAAAAACTAATTTTTTTTTTCCTTTTAAATGGTATGTTTTACATAGAACTTGGTAAATAGTCATTCCTTACTTGAAGATTCAGATTTTACCTGGAAGATGACTTCCTGATGCTTGGGAGAGCAGGCTCCAAGGACTATTTACAAAATGTTTATTCTGCAAAAGGCTAAAAGAAATATGATGCTACTCTGGCATAAGCTGGTAACTGATGTTAGGTCAGGGGTTTAATAGCTCTAACAAAGCATCTGCTTCCTCTTAAGCATTCAGGGTAACCTCACCAGTCACCCAGCCACATTTGGGTTTCATTTATGTCTCAGAAAAAGGCATCAAATGAAAACAGCTAAAATAGTTTTTAAGAGTAAAATATTTAAGAGTTTTTTAAAAATGTTGCTTAAGAGCACAAACCAATAAATGAGGAAAATGTTTAACTTAAAATTACTTTCTAGGTGGGTTTGACAAAAATTAAATCCCATGGCCAACAGTATGGCTCTTTACCAAAGAAATTGCTCCAAGAGAAATGATGTGTTTAAAACACAGAAGTGTTCTGCAAGAGGAAAAAATATACATTTCCCATCCCTACTTTATCTGTTAAAAGCATTTTCATGTTCACAATGTTTGATTTCTTTTTCTTTTAATTTTTCAGTTAAACCCAGGTCTTATCTGCCCTGAACATAACATTTCTTATATGCTTTTCCATATATCTTTATGATTTCTACCACTGCTAGCAGCAGTGTTTAAATTACTCAGAAAGGAGATCAGTTGAGACTGGTCTGAACATCATATTGTCCCTTCAGCAGGTGAAAAATAAACATCTTTTCTTAAGCAACTGTAACATCACTTCACCTGTCTGAGACAAAGCCAATTTTACAGTTGTGGGAAAACTCAAAGTGATTTTATAAGGCAAAACAATGACATTGCAGGAAACAAAATCATGAAAGCCAAGTAAACAGAAGCTGAACAGTTAACAGTAACCTGAAGTGTTTCACTAATGTCTATTAAAATAAATTCTTTAATATTTTAAATATGACTTTAATTAAAGGTTAGCCTGCAGCTAAGCCCAAAATAACACACAAACTAAGAGCCTTATCCAAGTAGTCTGCAAGCAAATTAGGAGAGTCAATAAACTCACATTCTACTCTCCATTCCCACAGCCCTCTCTTGAGATGAATTTGTCTTAAAAAAAAAAAAAAAAAAGACAATATTTCTTGGTCTCTTACAGTCCAAATAATTTGTTTTCTTCATAATATTATTGATCCTCCACATTTGCTCTTTATATGAGTGGTAAGAACTCTATTGTCACAGAGTTAGTCTGAGCTGAAAAATGGTTAAATCTATTGGTATTATGTGCTACTTCTTCCTTTTGATTCAGAGAAACTTATTTTTTTCTTTAGAATGACAGGTTTCAGTGATTGTAGATACTACTGTTTGAAGCTTGTACAGTGTTAAAGTACACTAAAACTAAATCATATTGCATTAGACTGCTATATTTAAACTGTTAATACAAACTATGGTTAGACAGTCATTTGAGATGGCTTAGCACTATCAGTGTCAGAACTTAAATGCAAGAAACCCATATAATCAAAACAGTCTTTTATATAATGAATTAATCATTCACTTGCCTTTCAACTGCCTTTGAACAAAATATTTAATGACAACTTTACCTTCTACATAGCTTCAATTAATAAATGTTTTTAACCAAGTAGACTGGTTGCAGGTTACTAATCAAAATACAAACATTTCCCAGCACATGTTCTCTGGAAAGGCTGGAAGAGTAAAATAAACTTGCACTTAAATGCTACATTTCAGGATAGAAAATAAAGCCATTATCAGTGAAATAACTATGTTATAATTGACTGAATATGAACCATGCGCGTCTATTTTCAACATTTACGCATTTAGTCTGACACAAGGAACACTCCCTACAGGGAGGGGCTTTTGTTGTAAAACAGTGTCATACTCTACTTGTAATAAAGCCAATGCATAGTTCATTAGATAGTTCTGAACTAGAGTTCTTTTGAAATACATATATATTTAACCAAGTACTGCATAGTAGAAAATAGGAGGGAGAAAAGGAAAACTAACAGTTAAATAACTGAGTGTATACGAAGACTTTTTGCTGAATTCATGGGTACATTTTGACTGCATATAATTTAGTAGCAACACCTAAAAGACAGGATAATTAAAAGCAAACCCCTGGGTTACAATTTTTTTTTTTTTTTTCTGCAAAACACCACCACTCTTCAAAGTTTGGTTGTATTTTAATGATTTGTATTTCATACATCTGGTTACACAAAAGGCATTCATGGTTTAGGGCACTGTTTTTCTTAATTTTAATAAATAGCAAGATCTGTCCCTTTCACCTCTGTCGCAGAAGTGGTCCCCTGTGACATTTCTGAAGACACTCTGAATAGGCAGTTTAGTTACTTCCATATCAAATATAAAGCCACTAAGTTAAAATTTGTTTAATTCTGTAGTGTATTTCACAGTGATGAAAACCTCAAAGGTTTATTGCTCCCTCTTCATCCACCACCACACCAGACATTTTGAATACTTATTTTCATGATCATGCCAGCACAGAAGAAATCAAGGTTAAACTATGGAGGTTATACAGAATCTTGCCTTCACAGAATTTTCTGCCATTTGCCAATCACTTGATAATTAAAAACTTTATAGTCACAAATTTTAACTCCCATCAAAACCCCCCCAAACTGATCAATTAAATCTACATTTTCATGATTTCTTAATTTTTGTGGAAAAAAAAGCTGGCGTTAAGATGTGTTCATAATTATGCTTTCATTGCAAGATCAGATCTAAAGCATACTTCATTCAGTGCAAAGTCATCACACACTACAGAGAGAAGACAAAACCCTTCAATTCTTCCCTATGGACCCTACAGGTACACGTGCAAAACCCAGCAAGACTGAAATAAAGATGGACACAATATACAAGATACTTATGTAGTTAATATTTCCTCTAGGGTAATTAAAAAAAAAAAACCTTATAGAATTACTATTTATACAGCTTTGAGTATTCTCTCCATCGCCAGCAATTTCAAACAAGCTTTTAAAATCCAAGAGCTCCCCAGTGGTATTACCAAACCCATCCTAGTTTACCAGAACAAGAGCAGCATTTGTTGTCACAATACGACCATCATCATTTAAATGCACACATACTAACCTAAGTCAAGCCTATACCATGTATCTTGAGACTGAAGTTATATGGGAAATACATTTACAGTGCTTTGATAAGTACATACTCAACATGAAGAAACATAAATAGCAATTGGAATATAGGAATAACCTTGAACACAAAGAAACTCTGAGTACTTCCATGAAAGACACGGATGTCACAAACATGCTCTAAATATTTTCTTACAATTTATTTTCTTGCCTTTTTTCACTTCATGACAAACAATTAAATGCAAGTCATGCCAACTGCAAGGGATGACTCTGAGACCTGGGCACAGGAAAACTTTAAAAAAAAAAAAAAGAGAGGTTTTAACAGACAGGTACACACATAACAAAGAGGAGACTTTTGTTACCCTTCCAGAAAACATACATTCTTTACTGCCCACTACTTCTTTCATAGGAAAGAGCCATTAGATTTTCTTACTGATCAATATTCTACCAGCAGCAACCAGCCTGCACTTGTGCAACACTTTTCCACACGGATTTTTCAAAGAAGCTTCCCAAGTAATAAGTGCATGTCCACTATCATTTTACATTTGGATTCACAGACAGACTGAGATACCTGATGCAATTTAGCAAGGTAAGAATGAATCAGAGGTACGGTCTTTTGCCTTCTAATCTATTCCCAATCAAGCAAGATGACAGTGATCCAAAATATTACAAAAAACTTCAGTCAAAGTGAAATTTGGAATGAAGTGTAAAAGGATGAGCACAAACCTATTCACCCTTCAACCTAACAAAGCCAAGAAGTTTTCCATGTTGCCAATTACCCTGCACATCCCAATTAAAACTCTTTTGATCAATAAATAGTAACCAGGCATCTTCTTCAGCTATAGCTAATAATGTAATCTTGGAGAAAGGACCAAGCCTGCAAAAGACAAGATAGAAATATAGCTCATCCTACATTCACTTTCTAGTTATCTCCTGGGGAAAAAATAATCTTCCAGTAACATGAGAGATGCACATTGTACAGCTGTGATAGTTTCTATAATGAAACTCCAGCTATAAATGATAATATCCACAATACAAACCATAATTCTAAAATACATCTGAATATGTGTGTGCATATATATCTCTCTGAAAAAAAAAATTATCTGATTTTCTCTTTTATACATATAAACATCTGGCTAATATGCCCCATAAAAGTTTTTCCTTATTTAGGACTAATTTTTTAAATAACAGAGTTTTAAACAGTCCCTTAGAATATTTTTAAACACTATTAAAAAATTAATAACTATCTTAGGTTAATCAAAAAGCACACACAAAATAATTTAACATTATACAAATGTGGTTATACTGTTCAGAAATTCCAATTCTCCCATCTGAAATGAAATAGAGACCAGTGTACCTTAGGGTGAATTATTCATCAATGTACAAATTCATTCTCTCTTTCCACGTAAATCTTCAGGTGAATTTAGCTGCATTTCTGTATAAGCAAGAAACACAGTAAATCTGCAGAACTCTTGCAAAAGGGAGTCGTGTTTTGCTGGATAAGAGTGCTTTTGCTGGAGGGCAGCAAGTCAACACTTTATCACCATCTGAACACTAGCAACACCTGTGCCCTTGTAAGCTTCACACCTTGAAATAGCAGCAACATATTTGATGGGTTCAGTAGTAATTTTTCTTCCAGTATTGGATTAGACTACTTTGCATATACAGTAATTCAAAAGTCTAGTACTTGTGTGCAACGTTAATCCACATTTACATCTGAGAACTCATAAATACACATGGAAACAAACATGACAGAGAATTAAACCTCATTTTAAGTTAAAATGTTTTCAGTCCACATATAGAAACAGCAGTGAAAAGTATAAAGGAGGTGGACAGCAGAAGAAGAAAAAGGGTGCAATAACTAAAACTGTTACGAAGTAGGTCACTGTCAAAAGGGCAAGTTGCTACTAAAACTGATCAACAGAAGATGTAGACTGTACCATCTGCATAAAATGCCTAAATGCAGCATTATTTTCACATCACATACAGTAGATGTGATTTCTAAGCAGCATATTATAACAGCTGGCATACTCACTAATAGATTTACAGTAAGGGAATACTAAATTTCTCCAGCTCAATGTACAGTAGTTATGCATTAGCCTTTAAAGCTCTTTGTCAGCCTTTTAGTCAAGGTTACATTTCCATGGATATTTAGTATCCCAATAAGAACATTACCTTCAATAAGAATATTCACCTTCAATGAACTTTTATACAATACAAATACATTAAATACCTTCTTAAACTGAATCATTTCAATAATAGGAGTTTTCTTTTTGCTATTTCAAAAGAAACACAAGGAACTTTGTAACTTCCAAAGTAAAGGGTGTTTTAAGGCAGTAAAAGATATGTGTTAAGGTTTCCATGATTGTTTATGGTTGTCTATGTGAATAAAGCATATTACACACAATTGCTGTCATATATTTATCTATGTGACTTTGTTATACTGTACATGATTTAGCAATCTTCTTGAGAAATTTAAAGTGCCACAGTTCAAATGTGCTCATCTGTCTTTTCATGGGCTTCTAGTCCATTCCAGTTGCTTTTAGAAACGAGCCCTTGCTTTACTTAAAGAGCAGTTTTTTTAGGCAAAAAAAGAATTCATCCTTCTCTGCTGTGCTAACTGGAATCCAGTGGTCGAACCAATCCTTCTTTGTAAACACGAAGAATAGCTTCACAAACAAATTTGTATTGACTCTGCATAGAAAAGAAAACACAAAAACATTTATGGATGTTCACTTAAACTGCTGATTAGACAGTACTGTTGAATTGGACTAACAGTTCCACAGCTTCCTTTTTTCCTGAGCAATGACAGGAGAGGAGATACAAGGATGGGAGGAGAAAATCCTACTCTCTTGTCTGTGTTCACAGCAAACAAAGCTGACATTTACTCTTCCTTAAAGGACAAGCATCAAAAATCACACACCAAGGAAAACAAAAAAAGTCCCCAAAATTAAAGGAATATGTGCTTAATTTTCAGGGAATAGGAATTATTTATAAAAAATATGCGTATCTTTCTGACTAAGTTTAACTTGATATTTGCCTTCTTTATACATGTCATCTATTGCAGGGTTTTTTTGGTAGTTATCTGGTTATTACGAGTATTCTGAGCTTGCCAATGCTGCAGTTACATATTACTGGGCACATTCAAGTTATGTGACCAAGACCTCATTTAAAGTTACCATATAGGATATATAGGTGCAGCTACCTAACTTTTTTTTCCAAACCACCTACAGTACTGCAGGCGGACTCACCTAATTTTCAATTTTTGATCAGACCACATATCTCCTTTTGTAACAGAAGGGGATCAAATTAATATTTTTGAAGATCAGTACCCACATTAGTTCTTCTCTCGCTCAACATTTTTATCTCAATTAGATCTTAAAATCTTCACAAATTAGAGTTGCTCTTCTGCATTATACTATTACAAAGAATATTTCTTCCATGACCTTGTGATGTAACTATTTGTTAAGAACAATTAGCCTGCAAGCCTCTTCCTAAAAAGTGATACAAGGAGACATTATTAATAGGACTAGTGCAGAACTAAAAATCCTGGTAGCCTGAATAAATTTTTATGACTAACACAATCCTGAGAACACAAGATGATTGAAATTTAAAAGAACTTGCAAAGATCAAAGCATCCTCACTTCTTCTGTGAAAGTAATATTGTCAAAACCCCAAATGAACACTTTTCTCCAGAGTTCCATGTCATATATTCAGATAAGCACAGCTTCACATTTTTTAAATCCCTTTTTCCATCTTTGAAATGTTCTCCCAGCTGCCCTTGTATTGTCAGCTCCCACCAACTCTTCAGAAGCATCTGGAAACATTCCCCCATTATCTCCCAAAGGGCAGGGCTAAAAGATAACATTTGGACTGTGAATGATCTTAGGTTGCCTTTAAATACCAGCAGTTAGGAATGTTATTCTTGTCCATAACATAATACTTTTTCCTTTAAGTACAGAAAAACTTGAAGGGAAACAGGAAGGTGGAAATGAGTTTTCTTCATCTCGATTTTCCTGGCTTTACTTTCAACCTTTCAGTCAATTACTCCCACCTTCAGTATCACTTTGTTCTTATTTCTTAATTACCTTGACTTTTCATTGTTATTGTCATTTCCATATTTCTACTGCCTGAAAAAGCCAGGTGTGGTATTTAGCTCTCTGTTCAATACTTCTGTTAACTTGTGTGATCAAGTTACTGAACAAATAAAAGAATGAGTGCTTCAGCATTGCTTCCTCTGACTCAATCTCTGACTACTTGTTTTCTCTGCTCTTATCTGTTGCATGTATTCTTACTGCTCACTCAGATGGTAGCTAGTACTATTATGTATATCCTAAGCACTATTCTGCACTGTTTAGATATCTAATTTCTCTTTATAGGAACAAAATGGTTAATCTTTCTTTTTTAAATGAAAGGCCATACAGTTACACCAACTTTGTTATACCTTCATCATTTTGGTTGAAGCTTTTGTTTTGCTGTTCCTAGTAACCAAATTACTGGTCTTTGAGAAACTACAGCTTTCACATGATTGACAACAGACACTAAATTGACCAGGTAATAGCTCTGATGGGTCTATTCTTACTGAGTATGCCCTGCCCAATATTAACACACAGCATTCATCTGGCAAATTGTATCACCTTAGAATTGGAGCACACATACAATCCCCACAGGGCAGCTGAACCAGCTTTAGGCAAGGCTATTGAAACTGAACAATCCCCTTATTACAACTGAATAATCTCTAATGGCTTCTCCTAGAAACCCTAAGCGGGATATCAAAAATGAGCAGTGAGGCTAGCTGGAATTCAGGCATGGGAATGTGATAGACCACCCAGGATAGATCGAAATATTAACATGCAGCACCTTGGTATTCTGTTTTCTCACAGTTGAGTGCTTGCTTCTGTGTCTCATTTACAGGACAGTACGCCAATTTGCTCGCTGGCTTTTCACAACAGTATCTGCCTACTTCAGAAATAACAAGTGAATTTAGTTTCACAGTATTGCTGCTACAGATCATCCCTCTCCTGATTGTGCTGACAGCAAACTGTGTAACACAGCAAGCAAGGTAAAGAATCCTATTTTATATACTCGTTTTCCACACCAGGTGTCTGACCGTAGCTGTATTTCTTACTATTCTCTGTATTCTTCAGTTATGTCAAAGTGTGGAGTGAAAGGAGAATTCTGGCTGATTTCTCTTGTAACAAAAGGGACTCAGTCCTCTTCTTGAGAATCAGATGTAAAAACCTGAAGTAAACTTCAGCTTGCCAGAAGACCACCTCTAGAATGTTGAAGCTTGAACCTGCTTGGGTAATTATAGAAACTGAGGGCTGTAGGCAGGTGAAACTCCAGAAGTTAACACTCAGCTTCCTTAAACTTGAAGCTAGTATTCTTCGTCTTATTACAACCTTTGTCATCAGCTCAGCTTCCACTTCAGCAAGGAACAGGCAGGGGACCCTCCAAACAACTCCCTTGTCAACCATACAGTCCTGACCCTCTTCCAGAGAGTGCACTCCTGCTGCAATGGCAAGAGTCCCAGCAGCATGCACAGACAAACTGCTCACTGAGTACTCTAATGGTACACAGGCAGCTGCAGGTCCTGACACTTTTATGCCCTTTGGTGATGCAAGATTTCCCCCACATCTAGTCATAATGCTCATTCCTGCAGTCATTAACCTGTTAATGAATAGAATTTGTCTTCTTAAGTTAACTTTTCTGTTATCAAATGGATTTGATTTCAATGCATTTCAGGCATTTTCTTTGGAAGATGAGACAGAAACACCCAATTCAACTATTTGCTTTCTGTGTCTAAACCCCTTTACTTTCATTTCTCATAGGGCATTTAGCTCTCCAAGATAACCCACACTTAGAATTCTTGTCATCCAGCCTCTCCTAAAGAAAGAACAATCTCTCATCCTTCATCCTTGGTCTCTAACATCAATATGTTCATTTCCAAAGCTGACACAAAACTGCCCTCGTGATCTCAAGTTGTCTTTGAGCCACTTTAATCTTAAAATCACCATTTACTTTCATGTTTCAGTTACATGTGCTACACAACTTGCCCTTTGTTTTTTCAAACTGGGTAGTGGCAAAATTAAAAAAAAAAATCCATAATAGGTTCTTCCAGAATTTCTACTCTAAAGTGACCTATTGAAAAGCCACTTCCTGCTTTTCAAACCAGGCCAAAACCACTTTGATTTTACCTTCAGTTTAATAACTTCCTATAATGTTCTGTACTAGAATGAAAAGCAAAAATTTATTCTAGCTTCTTGCGGAGAATTTAGACAAAGGACTGCGAACAGATGATCAGTACAAGTCTGACTTTGGGCATTCTAACTACTTGCTATGTATAGAAAACAATTATCTTTTCATGGCAACACAAGAAATATTTACAAATTAGGTAAATACATACCTCACTAGCAAAGCAGCCTTTGCCACCATGCTACATTATGCTAACTTTATGAAGTTTGAAGTATAATGGCAACTGAAGATTCATATTACTAGATCCTTTAAAAAAAATTTGGACCTGTTTTATAACTTGACAAGTGCAGTATATATACAGAAAATAATGCTTTCTCTCCTTCACTTACTGATGTTTGCACCATCATAGCTCGCTGGTCTCGCATTTTCCGTACAATATCCAGTGGATAAACAGGTTGGTTCCTTTCAATTAAGCACATGGCTGTTTCCATAGTGACCAATACACCAGTGCGACCGATTCCTGCGCTGTGAAATGCAACAGGAAAATAGTCTATAAAATTAGGTTTTTGCAATGCACCAGATTCATATCACAGTCTTAATAGTAGGATGCTAAACAGCCTTGGAAATAACAGGAAGATCCTAGTAAAATTCAAAGAGAGTGCAAAGTTTATTTTTACAGCAACTTCAGTAATATTTTCTGGCAACTACTAAAAAGAAAAGTTTTTTTAATATAAATAAAACTAAAACCTCACTTAAAGTAAATGCATTTTTAAACAATTATAACTGCTCAAACTGTACTGGTTTGGTATTTTTGTCTTAAAAAAGGTAAGAGCTAAGTGACTGCTTTTATGATGCACACTTGAACAGCTGGAAAAAAAATTTTGCAGTAGCATTCAAAACGAGATTACAACAATGGTAGAGGATAAAAACCAGAGAACAAAAATAAATTGCAGATTATCAGACCTGTGATAATTATGTGACTAAGCCATTTCACCTAAAGGTTGCAGGAGAAAGGGAGACAAAGTAAACTCTTCCTTTAGACATAACATCAGTGTTTCTGTCTTCAGCAGTAAAATTTACACCTAATTTTACAGTTTAAAATTTTCATCTAATTCAAGGAATCTCCTGTCTTGCAGATAAATGTTTCACATCAAATGCTTATTCTAAGGCTGAAGCATATCTATAATCAGAAGTTTAAAACCCAAGTACCTGCAGTGTACAAGAACTGGCTCGTTCTTTATTCTCTTTGGCCTCATACAGGTCACAAACTCCAAGAAGTCCATGGAGTCATCAGGAACGCCATGATCAGGCCAAGCTACGTACTGGAGATGGGTGACGGTGTGTTGCTGTTCTGTCTAAAATACAGTAAAGTTTTCAAAAAATGTCCAGTGTTATGACTCCTGTATTAATGTTTACTAGATACAAGTAATATTTTTCACAGCGAGTGTTTTCTGCAGATATGGTAAGAGACAGATGGTATAGAAAATGTGATTTTAAAATTAAGTGTGAAATATGGACATGTAACTCTTGAAAGAATTCATAAAACATAGCATTTTCTAAATAAATGAGGTATCAAGTTTAACTTCTGCAATCTAAAGATTTTAATTTTTTTTATTTATTGACTGTTGACCCATTATACTCTGACATCATTGATTCAACCTGAGGTAAAATGCTACAAGACATAAGCATGATAGTACTATACAATAGTTTAGAACTGGTTGGGAAACAACTGAGAGCAGCAAAACTGTTGAGAATCATACCAATATAACAGGGGTTTAGGGCTCTACAATCTATTGTAAATGTCTGTGAACACTTAGAGATTCAGGAATAATGAAGTTGCCTGCAACACTTGCTAAATCTGGTTTCTGTTAGAAAAAAAAAAATATATGTATCATTCATACATACATGCTCATTGTACATATATGAATGACATCTGTACGATCCACAGGAGGATACATTTCTGTATGGAAGCAATATAATTAGTTAAAAGGTTCTGTTATACAAAGAGTTCTTTTTTTGAATCAATTATACATAAAACCCCCACGGTTTTACAGAAGTTCTTTCCGTTTAGCTTTTTGTTAACTTTGATTATGAAATCACTCAATCATCTTTGCAGTCAGATTGGGCTCAACTGATATGTTACAGATGTAACTAATGATTAAGGTGGGAAGGAAAAGTCCTAAGATGCTCGTGAGCTCTGCTGCATCACGCAGCAAGGATCTCACACTTTACAAACTGAGACAAGTCTTTACGTTCCTTTATTCCTTCCACATGTTTTGCAATAGTTAAGCTGATACCTACATTTAATTTATGTCCATTACCAGACTTAACATTTGACACCCTACAAAAATAAAACTCCTTTAGCACTGGATTAGTCTATAAAAACTGGCCTTCCCCCAGTGGTGCACACAGGAATGTTTTTGTGATGTTAGTGACTTTAAATGGTTTTCCCCCTTTTCTCTTATGCTCACAACTGTTGAAATATAGGACTTGTTTTAAATGTCTTCAACTGCTTGTTTTCTCCTCCCACTTGAGGATGTTCCACTCCCAGGGAACAGGTTAGTAGGACACAAAAGATAGAATAAGTACTACCTATGTACTAAGTAGAGTCTTAGAAAATACATTTATTCCCGTCAAAGCAATTGCAGAAATTTACAATTGCCCACAGGGACAAAAAGAAAAACGACACAGCTCATACTTTGCTTCTTAAAGGCAGAGCGTGAGCAATCAACAATTAAAAGATCCAGCATAAGGCCCATGTGGACAACATAATCTAGCAGTAATAACCAAGCTCGCTGTAATACGAATTGCATTGGGATCTATCATCTATGTCATCAAAAGATGCACAATGACCAGGATCTCTGCAGGAAAAAGCATGCATGTCTTTTTGCTACCCAGCTCTGCTGAGCAGAAAAAGTTGACTTTGATCAAATGATTACTGTTCGCATTTTTCTGAAATGCCACAGATTGAAAAAAATACAAAAACATGTCTAGAAAATGTCATTAAAAAGTCCTCCTTTGAAAATCTGCACATGCTTAATCAGAACCTCTTCAAAAGGGAAATGAGATAAAGCAGCAATTACACGGAAGAGTTTGAGCTGATTCTCTTAAATCAGAGACGTGTGAATTACAACATCCTGGTGAAACAAAGACTTGATTAATTTGAAAGTTATCCAAGACTGAGTATCCGTTGTCTTCCATGTGCTTCAAGAACTAAAACTATACAACCTGGACAAGTGCCAGTGGCACACCTGAGAAACACTGACAGTGATCTGTAGAAGCAACAAGTCATTTTACAAGCTCAGAACAAATGAAAGAATTAACTTAATTTTTACTTATCAGCACTTCAGGCTCAAATACAGCGAGTTGCATTAAGTTAAATAGTTTACAGACACTAGGTACAGAAAGCATGTTACATAAGATTATTCAGAGTGAGAATACTTTAAGAACATGCACTTAGTTCTCAGAGCTGCTGCTTTTGCTGTAAGCATCTTCAATTTCTGTTATGTGCCCTAATCATCTTTAGAGACCAATATAGGTGTTAATTATTCCAGGTATGCCTCAAGCTTCAGAGTAGCTTTCTAATTATTTGTGGTTTAAAATGATCAGTTTTGATTCTTTTTTTGAGCTCTTCTGAGATGATTCAAAATGCTGAAACTTGACTATTCTGCCACTTGCTTTTCAAAAGGCACAAGTATTTTAAAACGCTTTATGTTTTATTAGCAATTTAAACCTAATGTAAACAGTAAATATATTCATTTATGTTAGAACTAGTTTTTCTATGTCTAAGCTTTTATGGCACATGCGGAAAATATCAAAGCAGTACTCTGATGAAGTCCAGATTTTTTAAAGCTATTTTTAGCAGGGTTTTTGGCTTTTTTAAAAACATAATATCTTGAAGTCTAGTGAAAGTCAGTTTTCAAATTCAGAAAATGTCAGCCAAACAACACCCCACATGGAAATAACTTCCATTAAAAGACCATCACACTTACTAAAATCTAGCACTTACACAAGAAAAAAAATGCTAGAATTGTAGTTACTGTTCCATAGTTAGCCTTATAGTACATGTTCTGTTAGCAATACTTATTTTTAAACACTATTCCTCCCAGATACTGCTCCCTTGTACAAACCTGGTAATGGAAAAAAAGAGGTAACTTCTCATGATAGTCAAGTTACTCATCAAACCACTATTCTTTGCAACTCAGTTTAAATTTTTTCCACAAGTTTTTCCTTTTGCACTGAGGTTTTCAATGACAGTCCTCCTAATGATGGATAAATGCATAATTTTTCTTCATAAAAATCAGACTTTATTAGTCCTGTTTTATGAGTCTTGGAGAAAGTGAGAAAGCAAGAGCTGCTTATGGCTTGGTTGCTATTTTTGCGTAACTTGACCTTGTACACCTTGCTATTCCAAAATTATTATTTTTTTTTTTTTTAATTCATGTGGACTGATTTCAATGGAATTAATGTATTTGGCATTTCTCCAAATCAGTTTAAAAATTATGGATTCAAAAAAATTGGCCCAAACAACAGACTCCAGTGACACTTCAGGATTATGTGACTTGCCCAGTTTAGTTGTCACCCCTTTGGCCAACATTTAGCTTCTTCGTGGCATTGATCCAGATTTACTTAATAAGGAGCTACAGAGGTCTAAGACATTATGTTTTTCCCCAGCTGTTTGTTATTGTGCTTCTGATAATGGTTATTGTCATTACAGCAAAGTTGTCCAGCAAAAAAATCTCCAACAAAACTATGTACTTGTCCATACCCCTCTTGGGCAAGACATCTAACTGCAGCAGTAGCTTCATTGTGGTCAAGATAACATCCTAGATTTTGCTCAGAAGCACATGATCTTTTCCAGTAACTCTGTCCTTGGGGCTGAAACTCCTGACAAAGAATAGGCCTGTCACAGGTAATGCTTCAAACGGCTGCTCTAACACTTGTAATACAGCTGTACTGTCAAGACCTTCAGCCACAAAAATATCCATTGTTCATCCTTCTGCAGTTTGGAGCCTTGCTTATTATAATTATAGCAAAAGGCAAACTTCCTTGTTTCATTCTCCTTAAACGACAGACTCTCCCTGATTAATAAAAGATTTGTGTGCTCTCCAGAAAATCAATACACAGAGCTTATAATCATAATACTCATATAGAAAGAAGGAAATTTAAACTTGAAATGTCAACCTTAGTTCTTACTTTTCTTAAAAACCAAGCAATTGATTTTGCATTTCAATGTTTCAGTTAATGTCCTTTTTCACACAAGTTATAACATAATCTTCAATAATGAGATAAAAAAGATCACAATGTAGAACTACATTAACCCTGAAATGGTCTTTTTATCTTCTAAGCAGGAAAAGGTGTGCTCTTTGCCAGTATGCTTCACAAACATACCTTGAAAGCTGAGTCTTTGAGCTTTGAATGATCAGGGTTAAGGCCCCGTTTCTCAAGAGTAGATACTCTGGCAAGTGGCATTTGGCATTTCTTGGACAGCCGTTTACACATCATTATGCTGCTGTATACAGTTGCCGTAACACTTCTAACTTAATTTTGTTCTTTGGCTCTTTATGATTCAAAACCAGTGATATTTAATGGCCAATCATACATTGCAAGGCATTTATCTTAAAGGAAGCTCAATGAAAATTTGTTTCAGGCTTCTTATGCTATTTTGCCAAGGATTACAAAGAAATATGTATCTTGTTTTACAAAATAGTGCACTGTGTGATGAACTCTGCACTCATGCTACACAATTTCTTTCCTTTAGTCTGTTTGCTCTAGCCCTCAAAGTGTTCTGAAGCTTTTTCTAAAAAATAAAAAGCCTTAACCAACCTCAAAACCCCCCAGACTTAGTGCTACAGTATAGCTTTCAATCTTGGTCTTGAAAAGAAAAGGCAAGAAATTGAGCCTTCATTTTATGAGACTTAGAAAGGTTACAAATAATTTGAGTGACAGGCACCAAAACTTTGTGTATATATAGTTGTAGTACTACTTTTATAAGGGTAATTTCTTCTGTGCTGCCATTCAAGTTTATCACTTTCAGATTATTTGGCCAAAATACAGAAACAAGTATGCTGCTCCCTGACTGGGTGGTTTCTCATACCTTAGAAACAGAAATACTATAAACTGTCTTAACTGAATGACCTTTAAGTACTGACATTTGACATCTCACATGTTTATGCCTGCAAAGGAAAACTTAATCACATTAAACCAAATTTGGATGCACTCTCAAGAGACTGTCAAGTTACAAAAGTATGAGACTAAAGGATTGGTCATTTTGCTGTAAGAACATGAATTCAATGTTATATTTCAAAACAGATACTGCCTTTTCCTTGCTTACTACTTAATATTACTACTAGAAATTCTGGTAACAGTAAAAGCTCCTTAACTATACAGAAGTTTAAAAGACTGACTACAAATTAGCCTTTGGTCAGTATACAGTGATTTCTTACACATGATAGCACAAAGCCTTCATCTTTTAAAGAAAAATATCTCGGGCCATAGAATTTTGGAAAAGAGAGGAAGAAGGGAAACGTATAAGAAATGCAGGTCAATTTAGAAACAAAAACCAAGCTTCAAACCCTTTCAATCAGGTTGTGGGAAGTCTAGATGTGACCTGAACACAGATTTCACAACACAAGATAACATGCTGTGTTTTGCCTTCTCTTTGCTTTCTAATTCACTAGACATTAGTATGAAAGTACTAGGAGCTATGGAATATATGTATCTTTCATAAATTGAGCATATTTCAATTGAGATTCATACGGATTTTTTTCTTTTTTAAAATCTGACTAAAGACAATGAAAAGGAACTGGTGAGATTCCGCATCTTCTCTCAAAACAACTTTATTACACTTTACTTCTTTATTCGCTGTTCTAGCTGCATGTGCCATTAACCAAGTGACCCATATTTCATCCTTGAAAGAGCAGATTTACTTAGGAAAACACTCTCATTATAAATTAAAGTACTTGTGAAGAGTCAGTGACTGCAAAACTATTTAGAGAAAAGCACTAAACTTCCTTATGATGCTTATTGCAGTACCTGTGCAGCATAATATATTATAGAACTTCAAACAGTGTGTCTTTGAAGAAGCTCTAAAGAAATAATCATGTTGATCCATATAATATACACATATTCTATGTTAAAAAATGTGCGTGTATATATAGACACATGCATATTCACACACAGACATATACATTGTCAAACACGAATCTATAAATAAAATAATAAATAAAATAAATATAATATATAAAACATCTATAAATGTATTCATTCAGCTTGTTTGAGGATAATTAAAGGCAAGGGGCATTTACCTCAACGTTTGTAATGACCATTTCTCTAACAACATACGCAATCGTGCAGTCTTCAGAGTGGCATCTGACACGGAAGCAGCCATATTCCATTACATCTGGTGGATCAGGCCAATACTGGTGACATTTGGTCTGTAAAGAAAATTAGGCACACACCAAGACAGTTGTATACAAGCCCTTCTGTTTCCAGCCTTCCCTCCTATGTCGTGGTTCAGGGAATTCAAAGAGCAGTATAAATTCTGTTCTGGTTTGCTGGTGGGATATTTTTCATCCAAATTGAAAAATAACAGGACAAAATAGGTTAAATTCTCCATAAACTTCTGTTTTAGTGATTTATAATAAATATTCAGGTAAATTGGATGCACGATACTTTGTCTGCTGCTTATCTGTAATTGCTAGAATGACTTCTCCAGGCATAATGATGGAGAACAAAGATGGATTTATTCTGTCTTAAGAAAAGAAGTGCAGGGGTTAAACTTGTAACTAACTTTAGCCATCTAATAGCAGGTTACAGCAAAGGCAGAGCCACACTTTTCTTGAAAGTGAACGATGAAAGGACAAGAGGCAACTGTAAAGAAGCAACAAGGGAAATTCTGACTAGATGTTGGCAAAGAAATTCCACAAACAAGGACGAGCAGAGAAACAAGAAGCCCTATGAGAATGTGGAATCTCCACCTGTGGAAATAATCAAAACTTTGATGTGACACTGCAACCTGCCCAAAGTTCAAAGCTGTTTTTGTACGTAACTTAAATCACAGAGTAGCAAGAGCTGGAATTTTTGAAAAGTTAAAATTTCTTAATTTTACCTTTAATAGGGCTCAATTTTCAGAGGCTTGAAATCCAAATTATAACCATCGTGCCTGAAATTTTTACTGTGGTAATTTATCTTAAATACTTTCCCCTTCAAATTTAAGCCAAAATAACGTACTTATTTCTAAAAAAATGAACAGTACTGTGGAGAAAAAAAATTCCATTGTACAAATCTTAACACCATGGGAAAGAGATAGTCCGGAATGTAAAACCTCTAGGGACTGGGAAAAGGTTTGGCATTTGCCAATGGGGATATTCTTGACAAGAACATACATCTTTTTCTGTCTCTGAAAGTTCAGCTACAAACTGAGCAAATCTAAATAATTTCTGAAAGCAAACAAAGCTCATAAAAAGTGTCTGGTGTGCAAAGGTACCAGCAGGATGATTAGAAGATATCAACAATTGCCTTGAAGTTTCCAGCTCACTGGATGAACTCCAGACTATTACTAATCTGTTTCTCCTCAATACAAGGAAATGAATGCACCAATACAATCAAAAGATGAAGGGAGTATATTTATGTCAGGTGATGTTCAATGATGTCTGCTTCCATGAGCAGCTACATAACCTGACTGCAGTTAGAACCTAATTGTTGCTTACCTGTCCTTCCTTACATCTCAATCTTTATGCTATTTAAGACTTCAAATACTCACTCCCTTGCTTTCTAAAAACACTGGGTTTTGACTGGGGTGCCAGATAAACTTCATAGTGTAGGACAGATCACACAGGAAATACAGCTAAAGGCTACAGTGAAGGCACACAGGAGTCATCACCTTCTCCACCTCTTAAAAAATCCAACTGTTGCGTTTTCAGCTTCTAAAACTTCAAAACCACTTCAAACCTTCCACTTAATCGAAAAACTTTATCTTAAAACTACAAAGGACACGTTAAGTCAAAATACACCAGATTTTCACTATACTATTCCAAAATTCAAGGACAGACAGAATTTATCTAAACATAATTAGAAGAATTATCAGAGCAATTCTAGGAAAGAACCTGAGATGTAAATAAAAATAAGCAAGCTAAATTCTGATCGCTAGTAAATACCACAATGGCAGACTTCTTTTTACAGCTGGACCACAAGGTTTGCTCGACCCACTCAATGCTTCCAGACATTTGCTGAATCTTTTGGAGAGAAACTGACACATGGAGCCCAATACTCAGGGGAAAAAGTAACAGCACGTAGTACCTGTCTGATCAGCACAACAGAGTGAATGCAGACAGCTGGTTTGTTTGCAAAGCAGCATAACAAAAAGCAGAATGAGGACTAACTCTTCCCTCCAAGTAATTCAGAAAGCCTAGCCTTCAGAAGGATGATTCAACAGAGTAAGTTGGCCTCTTTTAGGGTTATTTAACCATAACAATGGAAAAAAGTTCAAAGGTACAGTACATTTCTTCAGCATACAAAGAACCTGGGCACTTACCCGTCCTCGTTCAGTGAGAGTTGTTAACATGATGATCAGTGACAATTTGTGGTCCCACACTACTTGCCAGAAGTGTGCACATGTGTGTGGAAGAGGCCCCTGAGTAGCAATGTACCGGTTCACAATGCCAGCAGAAGGAATTTCCATCTACAGAGGGAAAGAAAAATCCTACCTTAAGTTTGCTCTCACTACTCAAGAACTATTTTAACTCAGCATTTCATTCAAACAGGAAGTTTTGAGGGACGATTAAGGCAAAAAGTAATAAGACAGCCAAGATCACAATTAGTTATGTGAAAAACTTTTAAATCATTTTTACATCATTAAATCATTTAAAACAGATGTAAAGCACAGATTCTATAGTTCTAGATGCTGACCTATGAATAGAAGATTAATAGTGAAAATGTACTTGAAAACCTGAAACTGCAAAGTTTTCTAAATTTTCTTTAACATTTAGTAAGGAATGATGGCAGGGTATATGCACCAAAGGTACACTAGCAAAAGCTGTTTACTGCCTGATACTAAACACAGGAAGTTAATTGACTCTGTGATTTAGGTGCTTAGCTTATGTATCTGACACAAATATATACTCATTTTCCCCTCTTTTCCCTGACTCCCAGCCTGCACTTGATTGATTAGGGAAGCCAAGGATCTGGTTTATCTTCTGGATCCTTCATAGCATAGCTGATAGGCTGTAAATGGTTCTAGAGGGAAAGAGGCTTACTTTTATGGAGACAACTTCAGCATTTGAAGTATATGGAAAAATAAAACAATTGTTACTGGTTAAAGACTCTGCACATTTCCACATGGTAGCACCCACTGTATGTTAGGATGGTCACTTGTTTCCCAACAAACACAATCTTTTACATTATGAAACTTTACATCTTTTACATTTACAAATCCCCAAATTTAAAACAAAATATCCTTATTCCCTAAAAAACCCAAATTTAGTCTGCTTTAGTAATATAGTAAGTGAGTAGATGCAGGTCTCTGTATGACTTACATTCACATAATTTGCATTAATGTAATCTTCATCTCCTTGCAGTATTATCCTTGTGGCATCATCTGCGCACACACACACACACACACACAAGAAAAAGGGAGTAAAATTAGCAATTAAGGGACATGCTTCCCCTCTATTAAGCTAAAAAAAAAAAGCTCAGGAATTGCAGAGACACAAACAGCAGAATACAAACCAGAATAAATTTCCTTTTAGAAAAATAAAATGACCAATTACATGACTTCAATTATATAATGAAATCTTTAATCAGCAAGTTCAATACAGCAATTTTAAAATGCAAAATAGGCAGAAACTGTACTTAAGACTCACAAGGTAGAACATCTTTGTATCTGTTCTTGTCCATATTCTGAGGTACCTTTGCACATGTAACAGCCAATCCTGGTTTCTTTCTATAAAGTTGCTGCAAAGTAGAATGAAAAATTATAAGATTTTGAGGGATGTGATTATGCAATACACCCACTAATTACATTCACACAAATATATATATATAGACTGAAAAAAAAAAAATCCTTATTTTCTTTAATATTTTTCCTATCCTTCTCCAGAATTCACTTGAGAGGTTTTTGTATTTAACGTGACAAGAATTTATATTATTGCTACCCATCTAGGAAAAAAACAAACCAAAAACAGCATGTGAGCATCATTGATAAAAACTGTTACTGTGCAAGTTTGCCTTTTGCTTATAAAATCACAGACCAGAAGGACAACAGTGGTTGAGGGTAGAACGAGGGACCAATGAATGTCATCAGAACGAAAAAATAGATGCAGACTTATATTCTGAAATCAACTATAGTATAAAAATTTCAGAAAAAATTTTATTCTCTGGACTAAACCCATCCATTTCAATCCTGCAAGTACCTAAAAAACCAAAACTTCAATTTATTGCAATCTCTTAACATTTGACTTCTTCATTTTTGGGCCAACCCTTATGTAGCAAACTTTATCTGGAGTAAATGTGGACATATGAAATAGGGTATATATAATGTGTGTGTAACCAAAATTGTGAAGTTGGTGTTCGGTTAATGATTGGATTCTATGATCTTAGAGTTCTTTTCAAACCCTAATGATTTATGCTTCTAAGTACATCAAACAAGACAAAAAAAAGGTACAGAGAGGAAAAAACAACAATAACAAAACATTAAGAACTGTAATTATACAACTATAGCTTTTGTATATATTAAATGTATAGAAAAGCACCTTAGGAACTGAGTTATTAACGCGGCTATGCCAGAGTTTTACATCCTTCACTGAACACTTACCAAAGAGTTCACTACGTCTTACATGTTTAATGAAGATTTTGAATATTGTTCCATACATAAAATGGAATGAAACAAATAGGAGGCTAAAATCCCCTACTTTCTCGTTGAGAGAAAAAGAGCAACACACAAAAATATTTATTCTACTGAGATTTACTGGACCGTAAAACTCTGTATCACAGCTCACTGCATTTTTTAACTTATACAACATAAACAAGCCATGTGAGAAGAGAACTTGATAATATATGTAATGGAAAAGCTTCTGTTTGTTATAAGTCAAGTTCCACTTTACTAGAGCCAGGTTGCAATTTCTGCCTTTTTCAGGAAGACAAGGAAGAATAATTTAAAGTCCAGTAATCATTCTCGAGCTTCATTGATGCCTGGCAAACAGTCACTTGCTGTTGACACATTCCTTAAATTCTGATTAAATGGAGGTAGATATCTGGAAAAACTTGATTATTCACAGTCTACTGGCTAATTAGTTACTGTTTTACTAAATTGAATGGAGAGTTTGAGAGTCACCAAAGCTGATGAGGAGACACTGCCATTACCTCTGGTTCTGAAGATCTCTAAACAATGAACTCGAAGCAAGAAGGCCACTAAGCGGTCCCCTAGTTTATTAGATTTCAAAAAGGTTTTGTGCTTTCTCTGTAATATCCTTTTATAAATAGTGCCATAAAAAAAAGGATAAAATATAGGATCAAATATCGTATGAATATCATAATATCATATATCAGAATATAATAAAGGATCAAATACCCTATGATGTTCACTACAGAAAATTTGTGCACAAATTGAGTCAACAAATTTGACAATAAGAAAGTATTGAAAGGTCAGTTCACATTTTTGAGTTACTGCTTCAATAGCCAACAGATTCATTGTAATTGCTGCATTGCATCCAGTGCTGTGGATTTTAGAAAGCAGTTATGAACCATTGTCTACAATTCCTTAAAAACAGGGGAATTTTAATTCTCAGAAATCGTGTAAAGAAGCAAACCTCATAAAAAGAGTGGTTTTGCAATAAACAATACCACGACTCTTCAGCCATTACCATTAAATTCTACAGCTTTAAAAAAAGCAGTGAAGGAAAAAATACCAAAAGGGAAAATTTTTATTGCTGTTCTACAAGCTTTCAATGACAGAAGGGGTTACTCCAGAACTCAATGCCAATTTTATAAATCATAATAAAGTAGGGTTTATCCAGAGCTACTATAAATGTTTGAATCTACAACAATAAAGCAACCACAAATGTACATACACTGCACTCCATTGCCATTAGAGAAACAGATGAATTATCCTTTGGAATTTCTTACTAACACTGAAGGAACTAATTTAATAAAATATAAAGCATTTTATTAGTTTTCTATGACATTCCTTGCTAACACATTGAAGAACCTAGAAAAAGAAATAAAATACAAGACTGACCTCTGTCAAAATCCCACTATTCTACTCAATAAATTAACAACTGCAGAAAAAATACTAATTTAGTGAACTTTGTGTACTTGAGCCAGAAACACACTAATTCAAACACATTTTTCTCCACAGATGGTATTTTGTGTAAGACTGATAATTCATTCTTCCCTATTCTAAGTAGTGAAGTGCGAAACTGACGGGCAAGTCAAATTGTTGCTCTCTTGAGATAAGACTGATCAGGAACAATGAGATTTACAATTAATTAAAACCCCTATACTGCACACTGGTTACAGCTATTGGTCTATGCTAACAGCATTACAGAGTTGAGTATTACCTACCTCAAACTGAATAAGGACAGTGCCGCTTTCTAGCCCTCTTCTTAGCTGCTCCATAGACTCCTCCAGTGTATCACCACCAGATTCAGAACAAGCAGGAAGAATAGATTCTGGGACAGTGTGGGAATCAGCTTCATCTTCTGATTTGGGCTCCACAAATGGTTTCACTACTGAAAGATGTGTACAAAGTTATAATCCATTACATACAGCATTAATGTGTTTTTAACAGATATAAAAAATTAGCTATAAAGCTAATAATAATAAAAAATAGCTTGAAATAACAACAGTTTGCAAAACCTCAGGAAAGCAAATAGCAACACATTTAATTGCATTTCTTTTTGTACTATATTACTGTAGAAACTATAAAGAGTAAAATGTCCCTATGATCTTCTGAAAGAAAAATGCAAAGTGCCTGTTTATGAAGGCAAAGAACTTGAATTCCAAGCACAAGGAGTTTTTTGCAACCTTGTCTTACAGAATGAACTGCTAGATAGGCCAATGAAACACAACATCGACCATGGTAAAAAACAAGGGAGCTTTTCCTAAAAAAGTATAGGCCATAATTAATGGAATATCTCTACAAAAACCCTTTTTTTAATACGTTTGGACCTCCAACAGCAAAACAAATGCAAAAATCCTTACATCACACTCCTTTGCCATTAGAGAAGCCACAGAATTATCTTTTGCAATTTCTTATGCTCACATTGAAGGAACTAACTAAAGTTAAAAAAATTATTAATCTGTTTTCTACAACATTCCTTGCTAACACATTGCAGAACATGACAAACATAATTGAAGTAATCTGCATAGCAGTTCTGTCCCTGTGAAAGGTATTGTATCACCAAACATGCCCAGCTGTGGTTATTCTCTGCAGTGATGGGAACAGTTCATATCTGCCAAACTTCAGAAAATGGGGAGCTGTTCATACTCATGCCTATACAAAATGACTGGTTTAGGGCCACAGGTTATCTTTAGATAAAAGCAGATTTCTCTTATCCGTAAGTTGGAAGGGAACTAGAAAAGTTAAGGGAAAACTAAATGCTGCATAAAGCCTGTGGAAAATGAAATAAAGAGCCCATCTGTCTTTCTAGAAACACAGTAAGTTTTAAATAAAGCCAGTGGTACAGAAGTACATATCACTTAGGCTGTTTCATTCACTCCTGTTTCCCAGTAATGCATAAACCCTTCAGATTTTTATAACTTCGTGTAATCAGAAACTCCGTGTAATTGTGGGTGCTAATGTCTTACCGTACCTCTTAAGGAAAACAAATAATAAATTAAGAGTTTCACCTCATTTGAAAGCTCTTGGGATCTACAGGTCTTTAAGTAGGGAGTAAACAAAGCCAAGCTGGATGAGTTCCCCATTTTTAAACTTACAGGCTTAAGACCCTGCATATTTCAAATATTGTCTCCTCTTTGCAGGCAGCAGTTCTGCAAGCAGCCAGCAAAGGTTTAACTCAGTACTGTCACAAAATGTCTACTGTAAGAATAAGGTGAGGAGCAGCTTATTTGACTTGTTTCGTCTCATAATTGTGCAGGGGAACAGCCCATGAGTTTTTGTGAACCTGCAATTGGGGGGGGGGGGGTGTGTGTGTCATAAAATTATCCTTTATTTACAAAAAAAAACCCAACACCCCACATCACCAAAAAAACTCTTTCAAGGGACTATTTATTCTCATAGATATTTAGACCAAAAGATAAGAAGAAATTCTAACTTGCTAGATTCTTTGTTGCAATGGTAAGAACCTATATAGTTTAAACTACTTGTACTACTAATTTGAATTTAGTGAGACCTACTTTTTCCACAGACCTATTCCAAGTGCACCGAGAACATGTTTATGCAAACAGAAGAGGGTATAACACAAGCATAAGAGAAACAGTCTCAAAAATATTAGAAGTGAATAAAATTAGCCCAGTTACCTTTCCTCCTGACCAAAAGTGCAAGCTCTCTTGTGTGAGATTCTCTGCTGGCTTTTATGAACATGACCACCTGGTCATGCGTGTGCTCTGAGATATCTCGGCCATTAATTAATACTATCTGATCACCTTCATTCAGCTTTGGTATGCATTTATCAGCCTGTTTCAAGACCAAAGAAACACATTAATGTCATCGCATCCAGCTGTGCAAGCAGGAACGTATAAGGATATTAAGTACATCATGTAAGCAAAGTCTTCACAGTTCTCCTGACAAAGTTTCATATTCTGTATCAGAAGATCTATCAAAGGATTCAGCTCTAAAGCTCGCATGCCTCAAAGGCTCTCCATGACGATAAGGAACAGTTCGAACAGCATATTGATAGCTATAAAAGGAATTCACGTTAATCAAACAGCCATCATCAGATTGCTCTCAAAGATCTGTATTTCAGACTCCAAGCCTCAACAACCTCTGAATTTCTGGAAAAAGAGTTTTGAGCATATAAAATAATTCAGTCCATTTTTATGCAGTGAATACTAAGAAGTCCAAATATGATTTTCATGAACATGATTTAAGTAACATGACATTCCCCAGGCATGCACTTTTTAAATTTCAAAGAAATCCATACACATGTCATATCTTTGTTATTTTGTAGATTCTTGTTTATATTTAGATTAACTGCTGGACTCCAGGGTTTGTTTGGCTATTTTTCTGCCACACACCTCAGTATGCTTAGTCCTATGTCCAGCACAAAGCAATTAAAGCTATGGCCAGGATATGATGATGATGCTACAAAGATGACTAAGGGACTAGAGCAGCTCTTGCATGAAGGAAGGCTCAGAGAGCTGGGAGTATTTAGCATAGAGAAGAAAAGGCTCAAGGGGATCTTGCAATGTACATAAATATTTGAGGGCAAGGCACAGAGAAGATGAAGCCAAGCTCTCAGTGGTGCCAGTGACAGGATCAGAAGCCAAGGGCTCAAACTGAAACACAGGTGGCTCCATATGAACATCAGGAAACAGTTCTGCTGCTATGGTGACTGAACACTCCAGCAGGCTGCCTGGAGATACTGTGGAATCTCCCACCTTGGAGCACTCAAAAGCCATTTGGATATGGTCCTGGGCAACTGACTCTAGGTGACTCTTGAGCGGAGGGGGGTGGACGAGATGATGTCCAGGTCTCTTCCAACCTTCTGTGATTCTCTAATAGGAATGTGCAGGATTCTACAACCTTTGAGTGTAAAGTAATGTAACAATTTTATTTCCATTGCTATCCTAATTTTATTTTGTCTAGGAAGTCTTCAGCTACACAAGAGTGATATACTTCTATAAACTTCATTTATTTATTGTATGAATGAGACACAGACCTTTACTGCTTTTATTGTTTCATAAGTGTTCCCTGTATTTCCTTAACAGCCAGCACAGGTTCCCTGAGCTTTATTCATTCAATATAATTAGCCCTACCAAACAACTATCACCAAACCCTGAGTGTGAACAAGACATTAAAATTAGATCCAATCCTGATTATGCCTTGCACTGATGGCTCCTAACATATTGATATTACCAAATAATAAATAAGAGGTGGAAAGGAGATATGATAATGAAAAAAATCAACAAGAAGTAAAATGTATAATTAAAAAAAAAATCAGGCAAGAATATGAAGAAAATAAATTGGGAGTCATTTGTGTCAGAGAACAAAGTAAAAGGAAAGAAAACTTAAGACCTGTCTTAGTGCCACAAAACAGACAAAGAAGAAGAGAAAGAAGCAAGAGAAAAGAAAGATGCATGCAGGAGGAAAACATCTCATGCAGAAAAGCTGACTAAAAATTTAAAGAAGAAATAGTTTTTCCCAACTTTTTCCATAGAAATAAGGAAAAAAAATAATGAAGGATAGGGAAGATTGAAAATGAATCATAAGAAATGTAAACAGAAAAAGAATGGGAATTAGGAACAGCCATGATGTTCTTCAGCACTGATTTAACTAGGTATACACAGCTCCCTAAGAACACCCTTGCCATAATATTGTACAATTTACAAAGGGAAGACTGAAGAATGTAACTATGAATGACCGTATAATTTAATCTCTCTCAAATAATATTAAGTTATTCCCTCTGAAATACAAATATGTGAAAAGATAGGTGATCTAAAGACCATATCAGGGCCGTGTAGGAGAGTCAAAATGTCAAGAAGAACTTGGAATGGTTTCCGAGCTCCTGTATTTGTCTATATTTTCGATTTCTTGGCCGGCTGCGATTAGTATTTATTTCAGATGGAGACTAATATCTTTGCTCAAACAAACTTTGTAAATCACGTGATGTGTTAATGACTCGGCTTTCTTATTTGAATCACCTAACTATATAAAATATATCTCAAAGGAGAATTAATTCCTCCTATGCAAACATAATTTGTAGATTTTTCAGACACTGAGCTTTTCCAGACAATTAATTATGTCAAAGCCTCCCTGTCCTATTGATACACCCAATGTGTCATTTTATGCTAATCACCTTCTATTGCTCCAAGAAGCATGCATGCTTTTTTTCTCATTAAAAGCTCTATTAAATAAAACCATAATGACCTCTTTAGCACTTGAGGACATTTTCACTGTTTGTAAAAAAAAAAATCAGTATAGGACTTCTTAATTAAGAAAAAAACCAAAACAGCAAAACCAAACAGATGCAATAAATGGTTATTCCTTCACTAAAATGTGCTCTCACAACAATTTTTGGCTAGTCTGTCCTACAATTTTCCCAGCATACTACATTGCAGCTTTACTAGAGAGGGTTTTTAAAAAGAACTTTAGGATGTGTAAAGGAAAATACTGCCTTATTTTGGGGAGTAGATTTGTTTCCCCTCCTATACAAGAAATGCACATCATTTTGTAGGAAAGTGGGAGAAAGGTGACCTACAAACCTGAGAAATAATCTGAGCAAATAGTATTACCAAATAGCAGCGCTGAAGACAATTTACAGGGTAATGAGTGAATCTAGAGCAAGTTAAAATAGTAGCAATGAAGGCAAGGAATAACTGAGCTAAAATAATATAAAAATGCATTCCATAGATGGTTAGATTTGAACTTGGAAATATCAGCCACATTTCATCAAACAGTAAAGAAATGGAGAAATTTCGTTTATGGAAAGCAGTATAATCAATGTTCATACTGCTATTATCTAAAAATAAGTATATTTTTTTCCTCTTGCTATAACATGACATGATTTCCCTAACACTGCTACTGAGTGTTATATTGGAAAATTGTTTCAAATTTTTTCTGTGATCCTGGTAACTTGCTCATTTCATGGTGTACTAGCTTAGAGAGCTACTTGGTCACTCTTGTCCATGCCTATGACACCAAAGGGAGACACTTCAATTAAGTGTTTAAAGTTAGAAGTCCAGTCCTTTTCCAATCCAAGAGAAAAAAATACAGATCAATACTTTCCAGAAGACCATCTGAATCTGCCAAAGGAAACAACTGCTTCTGGAGAAACATCTTTCATTCTCTGGTTGGGGAATGAGCCTGTTTGCCCTATATAATTTCAGAATCTCAAATCACTCTTAAAATATTTGCTAGGTTGACCATGAAATGTCTTAAGGACTGTTTTATTTTCAATTCCTACACTTAAGTTATAATTATAATTTTGTAGCAAACTTTTATTCAAATAATTATTATAGTTCATAAAGGAGTACTATGAACTGTGTAAGTCTGGCCAAAAATCATAAATGTGACCAAAAAATCACTTCTCAAGTGTCATGGGTTAGCAAAGCATAGTCCTGGAAGTGATGTTCTTGCAAAGGGGTGCTTACAGCTCCTCTGTGACCTAACAGAACCTATCAGCCGGCCAGGTTGAATATGGACAATTCTTTGAGCCACTTAAAATTGTAACCGCCTCTGTGATCCACACTTAAGAATAGGAAACTCCGAGGCAGAGCCTCTCTGTCTCGTTTCCGGTGCTGGGACAGGTGGCTGCGGGCCCCGTGCGGGGGCCAGCGGGCCCGGCCAGGCTCTGCTCAGGCCAGGCCAGGCTGGGCCACGGCCATCCTGGAGCCGATGGGCCCTGTTCCACCTGTGGAACATTCCCCCGCCCCCCCCCCCCCCCCAGCCCCCCAGCCCTGCTATGTGCAGCCGGAGCAGCTCGGCTCCCCCGCTCCAGTGCAGCCAAGATTCAGCTAAATCGGCACCGCTGTCCGGCAGAGGTCAGGTGACCAACAGCGATAAGCGTCATTCCAGCTGCAAGGCCTAGGTGAAATTAACCCTTTTAGTGCTATGAAGAGCTGAAAACCTGAGGGAAGAGAAAGAGGAGATGCTTAAAGCTGAAATTCTGTTGTAAAGCTATGATGCATCAGAGTACCTGTTGTAATTTCATGAAGATATGGGGGGTGGAGAGTTCAACTTGTACTTGTGAGCAAAAGCACCTGCGCTGAGATAGGCAGATGCTGATGCAGCTGTAATTTCATGAGAAGTTTGAACAGGGAGAGATGGACCAGATGAGGACTTTTGCTCCAAATGGGAAAGGAGAAAACCTCAGTTCCTAGAGATGCTCCCAGAGATAGTCCTAAAGATGAAGATGAGGAAGACCCTTTGCTCCCAGGGAAGGAGAAGGGCTTCTGTTCTTAGAGATGAAATGCTCCCAGAGATGGGTGAAGAGAACTTTTGTTTCTGAATGGCTCAACCTTAAAATTGTACCCCAAAAAACTTCAAGAGTGGACCCTCGAAAGCAGTTGTGGGAAAAGCTGCAAGTCGGGGGAAGGGACTCACATGCAAGCAGAGAACCAACCCCGGGCGGCTGTCTCGTTGTGATAATGTGTTCATAGCATGAGCAAGAGAGACTCCTCTTCCTAAATGGACTGAACAAGGTTATTATGGAAGTGATAAACAGACTGAACATCTCAAGGGTTGTCTTTTTACATTGTCAGTGGGAGAAGGGAGAAAGGTGGGGGGGGAGGAGAAGAGTTCTGAAGGTGTGGTATGATTTTTTTTTTTCTCCTTTTAGGTCTGTTAATAAACTTCTTTATATTCTTTCAAGTTTAGCACCTGCTTTGCGTTTTTCCTAATTCTTATCTCACAGAAGGTAAACAGCAATGAGTATTTTGGACCAAACCACTACATCAAGCAATTTGTTTTAGCTTGATTTGCATAACGAAATTTAGATATCAGTCCTGTGACTGCTTATCAAATTTCAGAAGAGTCAGAAGATTCAGAGTGACTGTATTTTTAGGATTAAGTCAGTAATATTTCCTAACAAGTCTGCACTGAAATTATTTTATGAGAGTTAGGAAATATAGTTCGGAAAAAGGCAAGTGAAAAAAATCTGATTTAACTATGTCTTAATTATTTAGAAAAAAGTTAAAAAAGATTTTATGTTCCTATTAGTATTTCACAATTCAATGGAAGAATTAAATGACTCTACTGATTCTTATAAACATTTCACCTAGTCTATAAGTATTTCCATAAGCAAAAAATATATGGCAAAACAGGAACAGAGTAAACATATGCTCCCTCTCTATGCTCCCTCTCTCCCACCAAGTACTCTCCCATTCTATAAATAATTTTAGCCCTAAGGATTTCTTCAGACTACTGTGGCTTGAATAGTCAATAACAACAGGTTTTCTCCCCCAAGTATTTGTCCTTTCCTGACCACATACAAAATTGTTTTAACCACAGCATCCTTTGTCAAGGAGTTTCACAGGTCTACTACTATCTTCTGCACAAAGAACTACTTCACCAAACATGAAGAACCTGACCTTCACAAACTTAATTCAGTAGCCTATATTTCTGCTGGAATTCCCTTTTCACAGTGCTCCTAATCTTGCGGATCCCTACAACAACTCCCTCAAACCAGCTATTTTTTCTAGGGTGCAGGGACCCAAATTATTTACTTCTTCAGTAAAAGGTGTTCCTTATCCTCAGTCCTTGCCCTTCACCAAGAATTTTGCAGTTCAGGATGCACTTTTTGAGATGACAGGAGAACACAAATATACTTTCTACTTGTATCTTGTTTGGCTAACACTTCCAGATCTTTTAATCTCTGGTTAAAATGACTGGTTAAACCAATACCTAAAGAGAATAGCTCTGCTGCTATCTCATACTGGTTATAGGTGTGCAAATTTCTACGTGTACAGACCTTTGAGAGGTGGAAGGAGTAACAATGGAAGGGATTAAAGGCCTCAAAAATTTACTTACAGGTGATCCTGGAGTTATTCTTGATACCACCAGTGGCATTTTCTGATCTACTCCACCCTAGAGGAATGGCAAGTAAACAGCAACCATAAATACATCATTAAGCATAAGCAGCATTTAAAACGAGTAATCACTTCTTGTTCTTTCTATATAAATTTTTTATGCTGCGTCATCATAGACAGGGTTGGTAGGACTGAATTTTCATCAGTAAACAGAGAATTAGGGGGTGGGTTGTGGTGTCTTTAAGTGTACCAATTTCCAGTAAACTAGATTGGGTGTCTTTTTCTGGCCATACATTTTAATAGGCAATAAACAGATAAAATGAAACATTTATTGTAACCTTGTGCTTGAAGCAAGCCTTAACACTTGAACTTACAAGGCAGAGTCTTCTTAGATGTTGTGACAAGTGCGCAAGGAATCTGGTAGGATCAAAGTACCAAACAACTGTACTTCCTTACTTTCTTTGCATCACATTCTATTGCTGCCCCACCAATAAATAGCCAAGGGGAAAAGATCAAACTCTGCTCTAATTTTGATATTATGGCTAATCTACAATACTCTGCTTAAATGGAAATTCAGTGAGGTAATCTAAAACATTTACAATACTCAATTATCAATAGTAATTTTCATTTTCTTCATATATTAATTTTCAACTTTCCACTGTGATTTCGAATGGATAAAATTAAACTATTTAAATTGTTTTATAATACAGAGGTCCAATTTTTCAAAAGCTTATGCCTTTAATTAGGCTTTTGAGTTCATATTTCAGCAGCCAAATAGGCAGTGTGCCTTGGATATATGCCATGCCCATAATATATGCAACTGAAAACCAGAGAACTATTAGATGCTTATTTCTGTAAGTTTTGCTTTAACACTTAAGGATTAGGCTGCCACTTCAAAAAACTCTCAGTCCATAAGAAATTCCTGTAAAATACAGTGTTTTCTCCAAATCATTATATTAAAACATAAAAATAAACATGAACTTAAAGCACTTTATAGATAAAAGCATTTAAAAATAACTAAAAGACAGCTGGTTTACCTTTAGATTAAATCCAAACTTCCCTTCTTCATCTGGTATGATACGCACCAAAAGTAAATCTCCCTCAATTAGATCATTCTGCAATATACAGAAAAAGAAAGCAAGTCTTCAAATTTTTAAAATAAAGTATCAGCAAATTAGAAAACAGTGCATCCAAATTTAGATGTGCTGAACAAAAATACTCTATATAAATCCGCCTTTAAAATAGGAAGTGGATATGGTTGTAGAATATACCTATGGTAGTAGCCTTTTAAACAGTAAAAATAGCAACATACATCTCAGCAAACATGTTTTATGGTTGCTGTGTCATAACATTGTTACTCTCATCTTAGCTTTCCTTCCCAATTTATAAATGCTATTAAAGATTCAGCCTGTTGTCATTAAAAGCTTAGGTGAAGCACAAGTAGAATTGATTCTACTCTAAGAACTGTGAAGTAACTATTTTTTCCCCTCATTTTTCTCCTTTAAATAGGTGTGTTTTTTGCAACAGGTCCACAAGGTAGAAGAATTAAAATGCATCAGCAGCTAATGGACATGTTGGAAATGATATAACTTTTCTAATTAATTTTAATTAGTTGTTTTAATTGATTTTAAGGGCCTACTTTTAGCCAGAACCCCTCTGGAGCAAGCTGGGGAAGAATGATCCACTACCATAAGGTTAGCAGGGAGCAGCTGCTCTCCAGCCAGGTCAGAACTTAAAAGGATGATGTTTAGTCATCCTTAAGAGATGCATGGGATAAAGCAGAGTTGTGTCTGCTATTCAGACATATAGCAACTTGAGTTAGCTGATCTTTATCCTTGGAAGAAACAAGATTTAATCATGTAAGGATTTCTATTTCACTAGGAACTTTCCCTGACGCTTGTGGAATGCTGGACACTTCAGAAATCAATCCAGTTGGCAAGCTTGTTTATCATACCGTATCTCACAGCCTTGGATAAATGCAAGTAGTAACACAAGATCTGATCTCATCACTGCCTAAAATATGCCCATCTTGAAATACAGCCACCACTTCTGTGCATTCTTAAACCACAGCTCAAAGTCACACTCACTACTAGTTCCGACTTTAAAAGCACACAACTGAACATACCTTATCGCAGTAGTACTGACTGGAATCTTCCGTCAAGCTACTTTTTGCAACGTTGTCATATGTTTCTAAGAACTGCTTATCCACCCCTTCCAATGGGTAAGAGCCAGAAATGCTGCCAACGCCATTGGGAGACTGAGCCAAGGCTTTAGGTGAGAGACGGGTCAGACAACTCCGCGTCGGACTGTTTCCCAATACATTCCTTTATTGAAGAAGGATAAATATTACTAAGGTATGTTATCCAGATTTTTAAACTAAGAATTAAAAAGAGCAAATTTTAAGAGTTAAAAGATTTAATACCACTTTATAGTGGAAGTGCAGGGAAACAGGATTGGAGTTTAATCTAAGCCTATTATTTGATCAGTGGACATCCGGAAGAATGGACAAAAATTCTGGAATAGCAAAACCATTTTAAGCAAAATATTTGGATGTTAGCAGTGAAAGGCACTGTTGCAGTGCTACAGGAATCCACAGTAACACATGGAGAGAGCAGCAAGGGAAATGCACTTCAGTTGCCAATTCTATCCATGAAACATCTTTTGCTGTGATTCCTTTCTCATTCCTGCAAAGCATTTTTTTTTTTTTTAATTCCTCCCTCTTATGAATGCCATCTCAACCTTAACCCTGTGGGAGAAGGCAGTTTGCAGAAAAGCCATGGTAAATTGTCAGAGAAACAAGAAATGAAGTGACAATGAAAGATTTAACTACAGTTAAAGTATTGTGTTATCGAGGTAGTTATAACCACATGAAAGGACACAGAATTAACTTAGGGTGCAGGTCTGGCGTTCAAGAACTTTAACATTCAATGATAACAAAAGTCAGTAACCAAAAACCTCAAATGCGGGAATTCGCCAAGTTGCCTGATGGTGATCTAGGACTTCACAAACATTCATTTAGCTACATTCCCTCTTATGAAAAGGATGACATGCAGATCTCTAATACAACCAAACTCCTTCCTTAAGTGGACCAAACTCATGGATGCCATACAGACTAACTGCTCCATCCTTATAAATACTACTTAATGTGAAAATATCTGCCTTGGGGAAAGCTCAGGTATAGCAACATCAAATTTTGACAGTGTTAAAGCAGCAGAAGTACATCCCAGTAAACCCTGGCATTAAAAATTGTAAATTCAAACATTTACTTCTGCTTTGGTATTCTTCTATACCTGTGAGCTTTTTTGAACCATTTCCAGCAGCCATTTCTAGCTGTCAATGAAGAAGTAATACTACAACACAAGGACTGTAGCTTAGGCTTTTAACATACAGGACTTGCACTGCAGCAAACTTCAATACTGTGAACACTTATGTCTCGGCCTGTGAAAATCTGATTGGAACAAACACAAATGTCCTCAAAGATGCCAACAAGTAGATGAATTCTTGCCATAATACTTCTGACTTTCAGTTATACTATGTGTACTTGGCAATGACAGCAAGGTGTTTCATGAAATATTTGAGGAATTTTCAGTTACTACAGAAAATATTTTTTCAGTGTTTGGGACATCTTATTCAATCGCACTGTTAATAGTTTCGGAATGCTTTGAAGTAGGGAACTATAATGACACTGTCAAAATCCTGTTTTTATCTGATAGCTTCCAAGACTTTTTATGTTTCCTATGAGGTCAATCTTAAGCAAGGAGGAACACTGTGTATGTATGTACATACATTCTAATAAGCTTTTCAGAACATAGTTCTAAAAAAACCATTTCACTTACAAGTTAAAATTACAGCAAATAATGATTTTTCAATGTAGAAAAGAAATCTAACAATACTAGAAAAATACAATTATATATTTCAGCCAATGTCATCTGGCACTATAAAAAATTACCAGTGGATTATCATCATTAAACTTTTGCAACAATTTCTAACTAACTTTTTTTGTTAATAGTGATGAGGGACCTATTAGAACTTAAGACTTTCCAAATCCTGACCCCAAAACTTACTTTTTTTTCACAAATCTTTACAATCTTCATTAAAAGACTTTTGTGTTTTTTAATCATACAAACCCACTACTTTGAAAAATAAGTTTAAGTTATGTATTTCATTATTTTTCTTAAAGCTAGAGATAGGAGAAAGTGTAAAGAAAACTCACTTTGGTGATTCTTGTTCAGATGACCTGGTAAAAAACACACAAACACAAAAACAACCTTAAATGAACATAAGTAAAATCTACCAAAAACCAAGAACTAAATTCCAATTAAAAAAAAATGAAAGCCTGCATAGAAGACAAAAGGTGTGCTCATAATTAAAGAATACTTAACCCTATGGTGAAAGTCTGAATGAGATAACTAGGGTGTTTATGAAACACTCAACAAAAATCCCAGGGCAACTCTGAACACTCACTTCCACTTTTGACACAAGCCCAACTACAGGCAGCACACATCTGCAACTGCAACCCAAACTATGCAGTTTACAGAGGCAATTAGCCAGACACAGTACATCATTTTAGAAAGTTTTAGGTGTGGATCATGACTACAGATGTCACCAGCTGTATTTTGTAAAAAGTCAAAATGTGGCAAGATCTTTATGTTTAGGTAGCCAGAAATGAGCACAGGTGGCTTCAGAAGCTTGACATTTCCAATGCTTATTCTCATGATGTGAGAACAGAGAAGGTGTTGACAGAAGCATTTGAAACAAAGCATAATGAAAGTGGTTACACCAATGAGAAGAATCTAGAATGGAAAAGAAATCAAAATTTGCAGTATGTAGTATTTTCCAATGCATTCAAGCAGCTTCATCAAAAATCACCTGAAACAGCGAGCTAAATGATATTACATCAATTAAAACAATAGCTGTGCTACTAAGACAAATTTTAAAGCAAAAGTTACAAAAAATGTGCTTGCAAAGCACAGTTTAAGGCAGATGGAATAGCTTTACAAATTCAATTAAGCAGTGACCAAAAATCCTGGAGCAGTGTAAGTCCATTCTAGAAATATACAAATTTGAAGAGGTTCAGTTTCACTGCAGAATTGCTGAATTGCCAAGTTATAGGAGGCAATTCACAGTATACACTTAACTTTTCAACTCATGCTCTCTAAATCATCCTTGATACTAAGAATTATGTACTACATTTCATCAAAATTACAGTAAAAATAGCACCAGTATCAGTCTAGTTAAGTTCCCTTGCATGTAATTTGACAATATGAAGAAATTCTTCTTTGAGAGGCAGAGATGGTAAAGCTTGATCCCTGAAGAATTTTGGAAGTTTGAGTTCTGTGTACTTTTAATACTTTTAAAACATTAAACTTCTTCCCCTTTTATTGCAGTCATACCTAACTTCTGACTCCACTGGCACCCACCCCCACTCACCCACTAATATCTCTGGTTGTTTGTCCACAATCCCCAGAGACTTTTTACCCCCCATGTGTAAGCAGATCCTATGGGAATGTAAACTCATTGCCTGACCAGCCCACATCTAAATGGGACAAACACTGAACTTGTACTTTAATTACTCAGTGAGAGGAGAATGTCAGCTTAAAGTTTTAGGGTTTTTTCCTGCCTAGTCACTGACTTTCACTAATCTTGAGAAACTTTGCATCTTCAAAAACTCATCTCCTACATTACATTTGATTGCATTCTCCAAATAGTCTCAAGTGGAAACAGAAGCAGAGAGGTTGTACAATGACTTAAGCATTATTTCCTTAGGAAGTCACACTAAAAATAAAGAAACATTAAATTTATTCTTGTTAAGCTAATGGATTTCCTTGTGAGGCAAAGAACAATGAATTGTACATCTTTTCTACATTTTGCCACAAAAGAGCTACTTGCTCTATTACCAAATTATTTGCAGAATCAAAATTGCCCTGAGTTACCCACTTCAAGAGTCTTCATCAAAAACTTACAGACATAGAATCATGACGAAAATCAACACAGTGTTCTGATTCTAATATATTATCTCCCCTCTATCTTCCCGAGAGAAAGAGGCAGTTTGAGAAAGAAAAAAACCCAACTTGGGGTTTCATTCATAGACCTTCTGTAAACTTACAGTAATTTTTTTACTATCTCTACCTTTGAAGGCTTGAATGTGGGATATAAATTCTTAGTACTATTTGATGAAGATTTGTTAAATTATTGCACCTTAATTCAAACACATTAGCTCTAAAAGACTAACTGAAAATTCTGTAACCTTTTAAATTGGAAAGAAAGGTGATCAAATATTTGACTGAGAAAAGCAACCAAATTCAGTGTCTAAAAGAATTAATCAGACAGTGCAGCTTTGTCTTCCTAAAGTCCTTGATAGGTCAGCATGCTAAAGCTGCAGAATTTTGCACCGTAACACAGTTAAATAGTATTTCTAACATTTAATTACTCAGCAATATGACAAAATACCTTAACCATAAATAACTAAGTGATATTTTTTTGGCTACACAGTATTTCACAGTTTACTAAGCCATCTTCCTCATTTCACAACATACAAGGACTGTATTTTAAGACAATGAGATAACACTCACCAGACCAGCCATTCAACTTTTTCCTCAAGGAAGAGAGCTCTTCCTTGCAAGGAGATTAAGCTTTCCATTGGTGCAGCAAACAAGCAAACACTTCAAAACTTCAGGTAATTTCTCTTCCTCACTTCACAATATAACTAAATTCATGCCATTTCAATCTTGCACTCAGTACGGGTTGATCTATTGATAATTATCTTTTAAATAGAGGTCTTTGCCCTGAAAAGTCTAACTCTCCTCTTCTGTCAGAAGGACAGAATGGAAAGGTCTTAAGCAAAGACACCTCCTCCTCATTTTGGTGTGACCTCCCAGGGAATTCTGCTATTCTGAGAACCGAGGATGATAAACTACAGCAGAATAAAACCCCGAGAGAAAAGGGTCAACTGAAACAATAGCACTGTAGCAAAACTCCCCCTTTACAAACAACTGAAGGAAACATCTGTAGGTTTTGCCCTTGTGCTGTTCTTGAAGGTCTTAAAGCTTCTTTTATTGTAACACCTGCAGGGCTGAGGAGACTGAGTGTGCCAGCACTTCCATTACCACCTCTTTTCTGAGGCCTCACCATTAAAACTGGGGTTTTTATTCATAAGCAAAAAAAGTGGAAGATACTTGCAGCAACACCTTTCTGCTGCTTTTTAGAGAAATTTATACACAGAATATTCAGCATTTCTGTGAAGAGAGTGACTGTGTAAGTTGTCATAAGTTTTTTGTGCTGCATAATTAAGAGAACCAGCACAGAAAACTTGAGGACTTCATGGCATACACGAGCTTTTCAGTGATTTCCTATAAATTCCAATCATGCATATTTGAAAGCTGCTACCATCACCATTAAAGGGATACTTTGTTACTCTGCATTGCCTCTATTGACTGTATTCCAGTTTACTGGCTTGCCATGAACATTTCATGTATTTTGATACACAGCATATTCTTGGATTGCTGCAAGGTTTGCCTTATCATAGGTTTGCAATTCAACTTTGAGACTTTCCATTTGGATGCAAAATTATTGCTTTTTGAACTGGCAAGGAAAGTGTAGTACACTTGAATAAGGATATATATTTAAAAAGAAAAGTTTACATCTAAGCAAAATATACACATGTACTATTTTCATGTATATTTGGGTGGAAAACTCAAAGTCTATTAGTAGTAGCCTTAAAATTCTAATCTTAAGTTGATTGAAACATTCTCAGATCCACTGTCTAGTATTAGGATATTTTCCTTGAGAAAGGCTGAAAGTACACAAACAAGGACAATAGAATTTTGCGAAATTCAACAGATTTTGTAAGAACAAAGAAATTATCATATACATGTATGATTAAGAACTAAGGATAAATAACAGTTTCAAATGTGGTTTGCTTTCTTTTTTTTAACTCATTTGCAATTTTCTACCAAAAAGTAGCTACTGGGACTTGGCTGGATAGATCTGAAGGGTACTTTTATCAACAGTAAAGTTTTTAAAATTTTGCTCACATGAAAATTCATATTTTAGTTAAACTAAAGATGTGTTCTCATAGCACATTCACCAAAGCTCACCATGCAGCCACAGTTTATTGTCTATCAAATGCTAAGCTAAAAGAATTGAACAAATGCAGCATCCGTTCAGGAAATCTATTTTCAGTCCAATACCTTCACCAGATGATGCATCACACTCACACCAGGAACGTATGTGCACTTCCAGAAATTCATAGCACAGTGCAAGTGAATTTCCTTTTTGTATACTAGTTCATCATTTCATTTCCTTCCCCTCCAGATCTGGGGTGTACACATTATTCCATCTGTATCACTAGCAAAAGATAGTTTTACAACGGAAGTTAAAAGATGTTTATAGCTTTGCAAGCATTTCAGACAAAAGTTTATGAAGGGATATATTGCTTTTACAACAAGTAGAATTGTAGACTCAAAATAATTTATGTTGTAAGGGAACCTGAGCGGTCACTTAAACTCTTTTTCAAAGAACACACGTCAAAGCTAGATGAGAGTATTCGGGTCCTTGTCATGTTTTGAGGTTCTCCAAGGATGGAAATAACTCCACCTTTCTGCTGATGTGTACAAAGGCTTAAACAATCAAAATGTTATTTCCCCCCCCCGCCCCATTATCTTTTGAGCACTTCCCTAGCTATAACTTGTGTCCAACACCCCATGTTTTTGCTCTGCATCTCCAAGAAGAGTTGGCTCTATATTCTTTATAATCCTCTTTTGGCAGAGCAAGGCAACAATGTGACCAACCCCTCCTCGACTCCCCCAGCCTTCTGGTTCTCCTCATGCATCATACGCTTGCGCCTGTGAATAGCTTGCCAGATTTATCTCATCTATCAATGTATGATTTTAAATATACGATCTATGTCATCTTACCTGTCAGGAAGCTTTTCTTGCTGACTGTTACTATACCTTATCACTTTAAAATATGTTTTACAATAATCTTCTTTCTGGTTAAACAGAAAATTTCATAGCTAATCTTTTCTGTTAGGCCAGTGAATCTATTCTAAAAAAGTACCAAAACACTTGCTCCTACGCAATCTGCTGTTCCAAACCAAACAGACATGTTTGGTTTATTTAATTACAAGGTGAATAGGAGAAACTGAATCCAATTCAGGTAACAAGATCCTCCACACAGTTTATCAGGTTACATTTCCAAGCCAATAAGACAGTTATTTTTTCTCATTAGCACCTTGAATACTGTGCTGGTTTTGGCTGAGGTAATTTTCTTCACAGTGTCTAATATAGGGCCCTGTTTTGGATTTGTGCTGAACACAGGGGTGATCATATAGAGATCATTTGGTTATTGCTGAGCAGGGCTTACACAGAACAAAGGCCTTTTCTGCTTTTTGTACTGCCACGGTGGTGAGGAAGTTGTGGGAGGCTGGGAGGAGACACAGACCAGAGACGTGACCCCAGCTGACCAAAGGGATATTCCAGACCGTATGACATCATGCTCAGTATACAAAGTGGGGGGAAGAAGGAGGAAAATTTGGAGCATTGGCATTTGTCTTCCCATGTCACTGTTACGTGTGATGGGACCCTGCTCTCCTGGAGATGGCTCAACACCAGCCTGCCCATGGGAAGCAGAGAATTAATTCCTTGTTTTGCTTTGCTTCTGTGTGTGGCTTTTTCTTTCCTTATTTAACTGTCTTTATCTCAGCCTGTGAGTTTTCTAGCTTTTACAATTCTGATTCTCTCTCCCTGATTCCATTGGTGGGAGAATGAGTGAGTGGCTGTGTGGTGTTTGGTTGCTGGCTGGGGTTAAACCATTGCAAATTTATATATTCTTCCTAACAAGTACCCTTCCCATTCAGAAAAGTGTGTTCAAAAACATGAAAAAAGGCATTAAGAGGACAAACAACAGCTATATTAAAACTCCAAACTATTTCACCGCTGATATAAAAATTTAAAAATATTTTAAAAATCACAAGCCATTAAACCTGAATTTACAAGATCAAAAATAAACTCTTCTCCTCATAAAAAGGGGAAACGGGTCCTGTTCTGGTAATATGACTAAGATTATCCTGAACTGCCAAAATAAATTACTGTTTGTTTCAGTAATCCTTTGCATGTATCACCTTCTTTCCAGAAAGAAACCCCAGCTTACTAACATTCAGTTAGGGGACAAGTGTGGGTGTTATGTGTTCTGAACTGGTGAGGCACAGCCATAAGCCAAAAGAAAGTGTTGTACAATAGGGAAAGTAACCTATGAGACTTCAGAAGGCCAAGTGTGGGCTCCATGTCTGTGCTAGTGCTAATTTTTCAGTGGCAGTAGCAATGAGCTGAGATGCTCAGCAAGAGGGTAACAAAGAGGAAGAAGAACTGATGGGGAGGCCTTCCTCACAAAGGCTGGGGGGCCCTGGGCCTAACAAAAGTCGTCTTGAAATCCTCTTCAGCACTGTCTTTTCTGACAGGTTTTGTAAGCAGAAGTGATTTGAGATATTTGGCTTAGATAGGCAAACCTATTCATGCCCTGCAAATGAAGTTCTGGATAATGTATGTTAATTTGGGATTAGAGCAGTCTATAATACAGATGTAATAGACAGCTCCAACCTTTTCTGCAGACACTAAACTGAGAGAAAAACTGCTTCTTTTCACCATGTCTGAGCCCCAAATGGTTCTTGAATGTGAAAGTGCCTTAGATAATCTGGGTATCAGGAGCAACAAAGCTACACCTAACACCGTGCTCACAAGCTTGCCCTGGCTTTCTGTAGTTCACCCAGGTGCATAGTTTGTGCTATTTTCCAGTTTTCTTTTTTCCAGTTACAGCCCATGGGAAACACCTCAAATTTCAGTTAGAAGGCACAGTGTTCACACAAAGCACATTTTTATAACAATTATTTTGTCCTTAAGAGAAACAACAAAAAAAATGACAAAACATTATCAAGCCTTATCTCCAGCATGTTCATTTAAAGGATTTTAACAGCAAACATAGTTCTGGATGATGACATGTTGAAACGGTAAAAAAGAAATTGAAGAAGAAATATTAACAAGTGCTATGTTTTATGGTCTCTAAACTAAGAGCTGCTCCACATAATTTGTTTTCTAAATTGTGTACTGTTTCATAAAAAGAAAGTAGAACTTGATTGATTCCTATGCGAGAGTAGACAGAGCAAGGAAGAAAATTGATTATTAAGAAAATAAATATACTTGGTATTGTCAGGAAGGAAAAGAAAACTGTATAGGGAAATAAATGTACTTTTGCCAGCAGTGGCTGCTTCTACATTTCCGATACCCATCAAGTTCCGAGTGTGCCTCGGCAGGATTAGGTAAATAGCAAGGCTTGTACATGAGTTTTATCTATGATTTGCCTCAAAAAGCACTCTATCATAACAGGTCAGTTTGAAGGTAGGTCTATCCTACCTTCAAACAACAAACCACTTGTCTTTTGATAAAAAAGTGAAAAAGAGGAAAGACTATCACCCACTCCTGAAATGCTGATGGCAGCTGGAAAAATAAATGAAGAGCCATATTCCATGCTAACTGCAGCTTGCACAGTCTTGCTTCAGAAATAGTAAATTAAATTGGTGTTTACTTTACAGAAATCGAGCTGTTGCAGGATTATTATTATTAATATTTGAAGTCACAGACATAGCCATTCAGTGATTAAATACCAGTATTTACAGCTGTTTGACAGCAGCTCTCCAAAAATGTTTCGGAAATTTTTCATGCCAAAGCTATTCGTTAGTTATAATTAGCATTAACTAACAGCTTTTTTAATAGTGTCAGTGGGCTAGGCAGTAAAAAAAAAGGCCCCCTAAAGACAATGTGTATTAGCATTAGTAACATGAGAAGCTACTCTTGGCTCTCCTCTAATGAAAAAGAAATACTGAAATTAGAAATCTGGGGTGTTTTCCATAACATGTTTCTATTATGTCAGTTCAAATCTACTGAAGACCACCATGGCAAAAATGGGTAAGTTGGCTTTACAAAATCTATCAGTACACTAAAAGGTGTTTTATAGTTAATGCTTAAATATTGCCAACATGTGGCAAAAGCCCAGGGCAAGCGTCTATATTTAATTCTGATGATATGAAAAGTGAACTTTTTTCCTTACAAAACAGATTTAGCTGAGAGCGTAAGATTCCCTCTCTATCAATAAAGAAAGATTTTACTATACATACATACTTAATTTTACTTTACATCTTTCAACAAGGGAAGTGAAGCAAGTAATAACTATTGTAAGATTGCAAAAGGAAAAAAAATGGAATGTGGACTAACAAATTTCTGTGTAAAGAAAAGCTTTTTTTTGATTTGTATGGCTACTTTGTATTTTACCTCAATTGTTATAAAGGAAATTATTAATGACTGTTTTACTTCACAAAAGTCTAACAGTCAGTACACAACAAAGGATCATTTATTTCATTCTTCTTCCAAAACACTCAACTTGAATTTAATTAATCAGATTTATGCAAGCATTTTTTCATTTACCTGCAGAGTATCAAATATTATTATACCCAAAAAAATGATAACTCATTTGGGATAAAATGTAAGAAGAAAAGCCATGGTTTATATGAGCTAGTAACAGTAAAAATCTCCACAGTGAGTGATATTACTCAGATTCAGCACAGTCATTTAGGGCTCAGAAAATAAATGAATGTGCTATTTTCAAATTTAGAACATCCTTTTTTCACTGTCTGAAGAAAGGCATAAAGGCTGGCTTTCCCACTCCATTCTCAGTAGGTTTTAGATAACTGAAAGAGGAAGGAAAGAGAAAAAACTACAGGGGAAGAAAAGAAAAAGGAAAATAAAAACAATCTAACAATGTACTAGCTGGCAGGACGCAATTCACCAGCCACAAAACACAGCATGGCAGCTTCTACTCTCATCATCTCTTCTTATGTCTGCCTCTCAGTATTCTTACTCAGAAAATACTTCTAAAAGTGTATTACCTGCTAACTTTAAAACATAGCACAGACATGGTTTCCTATCCATGACTATTCACATCTAGAGGCCTCACTTTTATTTATTATCATGGCTACTACTGCCATTGGTACTAATAAATAGTATTAAGGTTCAGCTGTCTTACATTCAGAAAAATAGAAAAATGAAGTGACAAACTTAAAATACTTAATACACTCAAAAGAGTGACAAACTCCAAATATGCATACAACATGTCAATTTTTCATTTATTTTATTGAAAACTCTCTGCTGTAATGTAGTAACAATATTATTATAGAATTTAAAGAAAACAGTTTAAATCCAGAATTTAAAGCTACATTTAGTAGCTGCACACTGTCACAGAGGCAGGTGAGTCCTATCAGCTTCCAATAAGACATTGCTTCTCAAAATACACCTTGCCTTAAAGTTACTAGGCATCACTAGAAACCATGTTTCTTTTGTAATGCTACAAAGGAACCTGCATTTTAATACACTGCATTCTCCCCAGCTCCAAGTAGCTCTTTTTGTTTTGAGACTGAAAAATTAATGACTTTGTACATTATTTCTGAAGTTGATGTTGTGATAATCTGAAGCTACCCATTAAGAAATGAGTAGCCCCACATATGATGTAATACACAAGCAAACAAACAATCAGAGTGCACAAAGACAGGTGCTTCATGTCCTGGAAGAAAACCCAGCAGTGGTTAAAGCACTGCAGAGAACAAAGGAATACAGGCAAAAAGCAGACACTCTGTTTAGACAAGCCATCGACAGTTCCTCTGAAGAAGAAAAAGATGGATGACCACTAGTATTATGATGTTCTTGTGTATACTCAAATGCAATACCTCTTTCAGCCTTTGACAAGGCTGAGCTGATGATGTGGAACGTGAGTTAACTATTAAAGGAGTTCACTAATTCTTTCTCCCCACAAAAAAGAGTTTTTGACAGGTAGAAAAGGGTTGCAAAAGCTGCTAGGGAACAGGATAATACAGATTTGAAGTGGCATGCTTTAATAGTTCCTCTAATTTTACTAATAGCTCAACCACTGAGTATTTTTTAGAGATGAAGAGTTGGTTTGCTTTTGACTTGCCATTTTATGTCATGGCATTTGCAGTGTAGCAATTGGTCAAAATAAAGCTTACGCAAACACAAAACTGCTTGAACTCATTGTAATATTACAACTGACTGTGACTGCTTCACACTACAACACTTTGGTTTTTATTCGGTGCTTTTAAAAAAATCAAAATAGGCAGTGGATTGTTTGCAGAAGTTCTTACCTCCTCTGTGGACTACGATTCTGAGAGAATTCTGAATCACTGTCCTTCGATGTTGGAGAGCCCTTATATGTGTAAAAAACATCCTCTGTTTCAGTAATATAACTAATCTCGTTTGTAAGGTTGTCTACAGATGAGTGTCGTGGTTTGCGGATTTCGTGACGTAGTCTAGGACTCCGCCTTAAAAATACAGAACACAAACACATGCAGGAAGATTAGAATATTTCACAAAACTTTATTGAAGAAAAATTTCTATCCTATTGCAGTTATGACTTGAATCTTCATAACAGGACCATAAGTCTCACTTTAAATAATCAATTTTTAAGCATTTTGTATGGTATAGTAGGTAATCATACACTGCTAGGTTCAGTACACTGAACTGATTTGGTCTTTTCACCCCTGTAAAATGCAACTTTTTAAAGTTTCAATCATAGGATAATTCTGGTTGGAAGGGACTAATGGGGGTTATCTAGTCCAACCTCCTGCTCAAAGCAGGGTCAACTAAGGCCAGAGTAGGCTGCTTAAGGCTTTACCCACTCATGTCTCAAAAAATCTGAAGGATGGAGACCACACAGTTTCCCCAGGCAATGACTGTCCAAATGGTGAAGCAGTTTTTCCATTATAGCCTGACAGAACCTCTCTTGTTTCAACATATACTTGTTGCCTCATCCTCCCACCATGCAATACTGAAGAACCTAGCCTCATCCTGTAGATGGCCTCCTCCTAAGTAATTCCAGGCTGTTACTAGGCATCTAGGAAACCCTTGCTTCTCCAGGCTGAACAAGTGCCACTATGTCAGCCTCGCCTTACAGGGTAGGTGCTCCAGCCTCCTCGATACCTTAGAGCTCGTGGTCTTTGCTGAGCTTGCTCCAGTTTGTCTTGTATTTGCAGACAAAAAGGGCTCCAGCATTCTAATAAAATCTAGAGAATGCTGAGCAAAAACAGGCTCTCACTTCCACTGACCTTCCATCTACGATTTTGTTAATTCTGCCAGGTTGAAGTGGACTTCTTCACTGTCAGGGCACACCAGATGGCTCATGTACCACTTCTGCCTGTAAAGATTATCTGGTGGTTTTCCAGAAAGCTGAACTGCAGGCAATACTGTTGCACTGGGCTCTTACTTCCCAGGACTTTGTGTTTGTTGAATTTCACACATTTCCTATTGGCTCATTTCTCCAGATTATTGAGATCCCTTTGGAGAGCAGCCCTGCCTCCAGGCTTATTGATTCATCCCTCCAGTTTGGTGCCATCTGCAAACTTTATGATCAAGCACACCATTGCCTCCTCCATGTCATAAAGATGTTAAGCAGGGCAGGTCCCAAGAGAGACCTCTGTAGTCATCTACTTTTTGTTGTTGTCCAGGTAGAGTGTGACCCATTAACACCTCTCCTCTTAGTCCAGTCATCCAACCATTTCAATGTTTTTTTTAAAACTACCCTGTTGTCCACCCATCCAGAAACATAATGTCTTAACTCAGGTATAACATTTTGGCAGACAACATGAAAGCCTTGCTAAAGCTGAGGTAAGTGACATCCACCCTTCTGTTGTCATACATATTCTCAGAATAACAATGTTTAAATATATATGTACACACTACATAATTATCCTGCTAGAGTACATACAATTAGAAACGGTAGGAGGCTAGAAGGTGTGGAAAAGGCTGAAAATAGATTTACCAGTTGGGGGTAACAGGAGGTGATCGAGAAGGAAGGCTTTTGGTCTCTAGGTGCTCAACCGATAAGGATCGTCTCATAGATGGGTTCCAAACCATCCCACCTATCACTTTTCTGCAGTACTGGTTGTTTACAGACCTGAAAAGCAATAAAACAACTATATGTGAGTTATTTTGCATAGAAAGCTTAAATGAAATAAGGTATGATTATGAAAGTCAACTTCATAATTTAAAGCATCCCCTGTGCTTACCCCTCCTTACTTATGCATTTACATTCTCACAGAGACATTTGCTGTCCCTCACTTGTGACAATAAAAGTGATTGTTAATCCCTGCTACATTGCTAATCACAAGCCTGGGTAAAAATAACTTTTTCTGAGAATTATTTTTAACTCAATTGTGTTTAAGACGACAGAGAGGAAAACAGGAAATTCAGTATGTCCTACTGGCACTGAACTGAGTGCCTGACAAAACACAGTTCAAATACAGGTAAAATGTTCTGGAGCTTCCCTGTTAATACTCATAAAGGAGTAACAATTCACCAAGAGCTTCACTGCACACAGGACAACTTTACCCATCTATCTGCTACCTCATCAATTAAGAGCTACACCAGACAACACTCTATTTCCAGAAGGAAGCCACTTTTGAGTGATGTACTCCTTATAGAGATAAATCATTAAAGAAAAATCTGACATGAAAATAGGACCTCCAGGTCTGGACTGCTTCTTATGACAAGAATCTGACGAGAAAAGGGCTGCATCAGGACCAGAAACACAGCTAGGAAAGCAATAAAAGTATCTTACTAGTGAAATAACACAGCATAAAGAAAATCTTTAAGTAGGCTGAAATTGAGATAAACTAACTTTCATGCATCATTTTTTACAGCATTCCACAAGTCAAGCTGAGAGATAAACGGCTCATCCTTGAGTTTACAGGCCTAGGATTTCTCATGGAAGAAACAATTTATTAGTTATGGAGAAAAACACCTTTGGGTCATTAAGCCCTGAGCTGTACATAATGGGCAGGTACGATAGCAGACTATGTTAAGGACCTTACTATAGAGCTGAAAATTTTACATAGCATTAAAAAAAAAAAAAAAAAAAAGCCTTACTTAAGCTGTGGCTATTATGCTAAAATCAAACCTTAAGCATGCTTTGCATTGTACTACTTTTTGCTTACGTAAGTAAAAGAAAAAGCAACCCATAACTTTTTTTCATATATACTGAAGTATTTCATATATCTTGTTCCTCATTTTAAAGGAAATCAATTCCTTCATCTTCTAAATGTACTTTAAAAGCTTCTCCCAGTAAAGAAAACAGAGGAAAAACTTAGTATGAAGCACCTACATATCAAAATCAGCTACCGATGTATGTTTTCATGCCTAGCAAACAAAGTCCATCAGCTCAGGAGAGGATTTTGCCTATACTACTCATTTTATTTTTCTAAGACTTTTGAATACAACGATAAGGCACCAACTACTCTGATCTTCTTCAGAAAGAGAGTTTTTCAGAGAAGACTTACACAGTTGGAGCAGAGGGAAAGACTGGAAAAAGAGGACGCATTATGAAAAATGCATTGTGAAGAACTCCACATTAATCAGCTTTTCTTTTTTACAAGTGGCTGTTCATGCATTTTCCAATACAAACAACTTGAAGTGCAACGTAACTCATGTGATGGAAACCAGAACCCTAAACCCTAACTCTAATCTTAAATCCCTAATCCTAACCACAAAATCACTCATACTGTATGTTCTGTAGATGTTTCAGTTAAGGCACAGAAGATAAATAATCTCCTGAACTTCAAGTAGCTGCCCTTCAGATGCCAAATATCAGCATATTTCTCGGCAAACATTCTGGGAAGCTGCCAAAGCCTTTCTGGAATGGCCTGTACAATCTTGAATTGATGCTTCCTTTCTCCCGTCTATTACTGAGGCTATCCTTGGTGAAAAATACAGATACATTTTTAGCTTTTCAACACAGAATGAGAATGCACCTAGGAGAGGTCATTCAGCCTTCAGTCCAGAATTTACCTCTCAGGATCTGGGAGATGTGATTCAGTCTGCTCCTAGAACAAGGTTTACAGGTGATTCATACAACTCAGCAGCCTAATTTAAATGGAATGCCACTAGTACCTAAGCTAAGAGAATCAAGAAGGGCACAGGTATGTGCAAATAAGAAATTGTACTCAAGTACTGCAACTATTTGAACTGATGCAATAAATGCTAGGCTATCTGCCTTGCATAAGTGTAGAAGAACATAGTACATGAAAGCCACAAATTCCATAGGAAAACCTGTGATACTGAAGAGGGTAAAACCTTAATGTAGCACCCTTCAAAGCTGATGGCAGCATCATGAAAAGAATTATTGACCACGAGTCGATCTTAAAACCTCCAGGATTGCCTGATGTGGTCAGTGGAGTCTTTGTCTGCACACTTGGTTTTGTGGGTTGATTTGCGTGTTTGTGTTTGATTTATACAATGCAAAAATTTGTTCTCTTTCACAAGGGAGAATGCAGAATCTCTTTTTTTGGTTGTGTAGCTTCCACATGAGTTCAGAGCCATCCTTGAAAAGGAGCATGGAAACTCTTACAACTGTCTGCAATCATAAACAAGTAGGAAAGTGAAAATTTTCAATATGTGAAATATAACCTCAGAAGTGACTTTGTCATATTTTTTCTTAAATCTTTTGAGAAAATAATTTGCTGAGTGACAATGACCAAGTTCATAGGAACTACTCAAAGTCTTTCAAAATTACTGTTGCTTCTTATGGACTTTAGCAGTCTTTCATAGCAATGGTTGCTGAGTTTCTTCTTCCTCAAGTAGATCCTAAAATTCACATTTAATGCTGGTATAAATAAGGCCAAAGAATGCATTAGTACAGAGGTTATCATTAAGCTGATGGAAGGTATCACTATAACTGATTCTCCCCCTGGAGATTTCTTAAAAGTATAAGTAAGCAATTCAGCAGAGACAATGCCTCAGAGTACTGAAATTACTGAAAAGAGTTCTTTCTTAGTAACTCAGATCAACAATGAGAACTGTCCCATATGCTACAGACCATTAAGAAATTGTAACAGCAGATATGTCAAAAATAAAATGTTTGGTAAAAATTGGAATGATACTAAACTGGCACCCTTTGGAACTCATACTGTTTTCTTTCTTAACATTACAAAGGCAGTGCAATGCCTGTGTCTATATATACATGTGTAGGACGATCAGGGTTTTGAATCTCTTTGCAAATTTGAAAGAAATAAAGGACTCTAGGACCTGACAATCCTGCAAACTTTGAGAGAGCCACCTCCTCAACTGGAAAAACAAGGTCATAGCACTCCATAAATGAGTTAATTCTAAAAATAGGGATCTGCAAAAGTTAGAAAATTAGAATACTGTTCATACAACTACTTGGTTTTCTGTGATCTAGAAACCAGATCATCTAGCTATGACCTAGTACTAGGTGAAAACATGGAATTACACTCCAGCATGAAACATAACATTTTATTGACTTCCTACTGTTGGACAGCCCTCATGGGTTAACTGCTTCATTTCCAAGAAATACCAGTGCACTTGGCATCAATTTCTGCAGTATCAAAAGAGACATAGGAGTGTGAAAAGCCAGATAACCACCAAAGTCTGAAAATCTATTTGAAGTATGTTGACATAATTCAGAAGTTGAAGCTTATCCAAACAGAAGAGAGAGAATCAGTCTGGCAAATTAAATGTAAAGTTAAACTCTTAAGGGAATACAAAAAACTCATAAAATCACATTACCCATGAACAAAAAGAAACCAGTAAAATACTTCTCCAAAAATCATGAGAAAAAGCAGGTTTCTAGAGAGTCTATAGATCATCAAAGGGTCAAAGAACCCCCCATAGTCTCATATCTAGAGAAGATAATGACACAAGACTTTCTTTTTCATTCACTATTAACATGAAATATTTTTAATGTTTCATTACAGAATGTTTTTTGGGGGGTGGGTGAATCGGGATGGGATATGGATGAGACAACAGCAGGACATGACACCTTTGTAGTTAATTGCTGATAAATTTAACAACAGAACAAATCAACATAATGGAAGAAATCACTGTGACTGATAATTATCAAAAGAGTCTAAAAGCCCCTAAGATAAAAGAGCAGAACTACTCAAGTAAAATTTCCCACTTCAAAAGTCACACAGGATGGCCAAAATAAAGGCCAATTGCAAAGAAATGGAGAAGGACATTATGATGCTAAGTGACTGGACAATAAACTGGCAACTTAAATTTAATGAAGATAGGACCCAGTTACTGTATATGGAGAGGAATAATCCCAGCTTCATATAGGAAAATTACAGGTTTAAAGAATTACTTTGGGATAACTAGATCTTAGGTAACACCAGGAAACTACCAGCTCTGTAACTAGAATCCAATGAGGAAAATAAAGGATTAGAAGAGACACAACAGGGGTATCTTGAATACCTGAATGGGAAAAGGGTTTTCATCTTTATGTCAGTAATAAGTGGTTGGTATGATGCACTCCAGAAATTGCCCTAACATATTAAACAGAATGTGTACATGACACTAATGGCTAAACATTTCAAAACAAATCTGTTCTGCAAATTCTCTTACCGGATCATTAGCTACATGACATTTTTCCTTTTCAGTGTTTTTACACTTCAGACTGAAGCAGCAAGTTGAAAAAATAGCAGTAAAACATATATTCAAACACCTTTTGAGGCAATTATAAGAAAAGTGCTATTGTAAGGAGAACACATTGCAGAAAGTGAAACCACAACTGTGTAACTATTCAAATGGTTCATATATGGACTGGAACAAAGCTATGGACAGGACTGAACTCTGCCACTCCAACTTGAGCAAATCCTCCCATTCCCATCATAGAGCAAAACATGCTTTCATACAATACTTACTTTGCTGGATTTCTAGAACCCAGAGTCCAATAATGTGATAATATCTTTTTTTCATGAGGTAGTGACTTCTTTGCCTGAAAAAATGTGTGATGCTCTACACAAGATTTCCAAAGATTTTTGCATGCTCTGTAATTTAACATGTTGAAGGCAACAATATGCTCTCTGGATTCATTCTGTAACAGCAGGGAACACCATGTTTCAACACATACAAGTGGATGAAACAGTAAACAAGGTTATAAAACAACAATAAAGTTATTTCAAGCTTAAACATGAAACATACATTGAGGAAAACAAACAAACAAATCAGCATATAGTAGATTTTGAGCTGGAGATGGCCAAAATACCTCAGTGACCATATGAAATTCCAAACTGCAAAATGTGCATTTTAACAAGTTAACGAAATGTTAATGAAATATTTAAGTCTAGAGTGGTAAAGATTTTGTATATACGAGTTGTCATGTTATACAGATAAACGTATTTCCAGGTTTCCAGTCAGATTTTGAGCTCCTAAGACAAACAAAATTCTTTAAAATATTCCATTAAGGGTGCAATATAAAAAGGCAAAAAGCCCTCATTCTTTGAATTCAAACTCTTAGCACAAGGCTTCAATTCAATAACGTTCTTTGAAGCACCACAGTATGCAAAAAGCATATTCTTGATAGTCTTTCAAAAGAAACTGAAGATGTTAACAGTGATCCTTCTTGGGGGAAAGAAAGTAGCTGTGATGGGACAGGAGCTGCTGGTACTGCTGATTAAATCCACTCCTGCTTGGATGATAACATGAAGCCACAATGAGGAGGATCAGAGGGCAGCAGAATACAAAACTTGTGTGTCTCGGTGCAAACTCTTACAAGTAACCTTAGTGCCAAAGTGCCAGTGAGACACAAGTGCAACACAATTGTGTCACCCATGTTTTTCCCAAGATCTTGTACAAGAGAAAGCTTTGGTTAGTTAATCTAGTTATTGATGGGAAGATAGTGGAATGAGAGCAAAGCAAATAGAAGAAGATAACATGAGACCTTGAGTCAATTGCTATCACAGCACAGCACCTCAGTGAAAAAAAGCAAGTTTTCATCACTCATCTTTTCCAGCTCCTCTAAATTATGACTGATTTTGACATCTCAACATATAATTAGACAGGCAACATTTCGCTTGCTCACAGCAACAGTCCTGTTGGGAAGTAACTACAGACTATAGTCAATCTATTCTCCTTGTGTTCTTTTTATTTCTAGACAGCATTTTACAAATGCCATGTATCAGAGATCAATCCTGCATTTTGCAAATCACTTCATGGCTAGTTCAGAGAATTTATGGCTTCAGACCCTCTTTTAGAAAACCAGTGAGACTCTCAAGAGAAAAAAAGTTTTGCCTCTTGATTTTAAGTAAGCACTGAAAAACATTTAACTGATTGCAATCTTTCAGGAATGTTTTCCCTATAAGTACTAAAGCATTTAAAAAGTATTTTCTTTTTAAGATGTGGGTTTGTTATTTGAGTCTCTTGCATACTGGAACCAATTCATCTTCTGTCAGTTCACCACACTTGCTTCTAAGTAGTTATGTAAAATAAAGCAGGAAAGCATAGTGAAATCTTAACTCAGAATTTCTTGAAATATATAAAGCATGTATCACAAGGATTTAATGATAAATGCCATGTCTGACACACTCCCCATTGGCTGAACACCACTTGAAGAGTTTTACTACTCCAGCAGACAAATAAAAGGAAGTGTACAGATATTTTTGTTGGCCTGAAGCACTGGTCTTTCAATTGCCACAAAAATTATTTTATCCAAACTTCTCAATTATACTGAAAAGCTGTAGTATAAAGATAAAGAATTAAGTACACCTAATAGTCTCTTTTTAAATTTAGACAGAAAACAGTAATGAATTTTACTTGTTACATCACATGTGTGCTTTTCTGTTGTCACAGAACCTTCTTAGCAACCTTTAAGTATGCTGGAAGTTTTAACATGGATTTAAGCTAGGAAAAATATTTTGAGAAGTTTCATAAAAATTTATTCAATTTTTAGACTAACCTTTCAATTCAATTTTTAACATAATCTTTTGTTAATAAAAATCTGCCTCACTAAGAGGCCACCTTGCAAGTCATGCTGTTAAATCTGTGTACTTTTTTGAAGGTGAGGAGAGTTCTAGTGGGATCCAAGGACCTAATGCCCATCATACTTCTCAGCTCAAGTTCTAACAGAATGGCATTTTAATGATTATCAAGAAATAAGAATTAGAGAAATTTGTGGCCATTAAGGTAAAGGGAACAATTTCACATAGCTAAAGTGTCTTGCTGGTTCAGTATAAGGAAGAACTTTTGCATTAGCTGTATGAGTATTCTATTCACAGAAAATATGAAACTATCTACAGCATAGAAAGATATATTTAGTATGCAGCAAATGAAGTTGTTTGTAAGCATTAGATAGGAACATAGAAAATAAAATTCCATTTCTGAAAGGTACAAAATGTTGGCTGTAAACAGCATAGGTCCTATTCCTGCCTTAAATCCTGTACCTTTCATTAAGCCTACATGTCATGAGCTTCTATAGCATCAGACATTCACTGATTCACCAGTCTTGCTTCCCAGTCCTTATGTAGTTCTTCAGTAGAAACAGAAGAAATACTGCGTACTCCTAATCAAGTAGCTGATCAACAGACTGAAGCAGTGGGAGGGTAAAAGAGAAGGTGAGTAGCAGGGAAAGAGATAAGGCAAGTTGATTTTTCAGAAAAGGCACATAAGGAAAGAAAAATTGAGTAAAAGAAATAAGGAAAATAAATCAATGAAACACGGCACATCCTAGAGGATTGCAAACTCATTGCCTTTGAGAACTTTCTGTAGATTTTTGTAAAGAATCTACATATGACATATAAAATATAAAAGAAGTGCAAAAGCACTCTCATCATCTTAAGTCAAACCTTGCCTATGAATATACAGTATCAGTTCCGTCTTCCCCACATTCTTTCATCTTCCTTACTCTCAGATTCATTTACCTATTTGCTTCTGTATTTCCAAGCAAAAAAATTGATCAATTCAAAGACTGACACCAACGCAATCATCTGCCCTCACACATCCCTCAAGCATCCCACTCTTCTGGTGAAACCCCTAGGACTCCACTGCCATCTCTCCTACTGCACTGCACCAGCAAGGTTTTCCAAGCAATACCACTGGAGTACTGCACACTTGATGTCCTGAATTTCAAGCAAATGGGGCTGACAAGGATGGATGCATCCACAGATTTAGGAGCACACCTGGTCTGCTTTTTCATACGTACTGAGAAGGAGTAAAAAGGCCATGCAGCTGGCTTACTTCTCCTACAGTTCTGTAGCTCTTTAAGCGTGACACTGTGTGCATTACTGTCATCTCCATAGGTTATGAAACAAAGAACTATGATCACTTAAGAGCAGGTAAGCTAAAAGAATCAAGAGCCTTGAACTGTCATCATTTATCAAATGTTTAGTTGAAAAAATTAAGATTGCTGCTCTCTTCAAAGGTGACACAGGTTTCCGGAGAGAAAAATTCTACTTTTGACAGCAGTCTTTATATAATGAACACATATGTTTTATATTAAGTCCGCAGATTGTTCTATATTGACACTTTATTCTTCTGTATTCTAAACCACTGTAAGCACACTCATTTTCAGAGAATCATAGAATGGTTTGGGTTGGAAGGGACCTTAAAGTCATCTCATTCCAAGCCCTATTTTACTAATAATTTTTGGAGAGTTCTGTTACTACGTTTGTTCTCACAGACACATTTGGAAACTGCAGTATGTAAGCCTGCCCTTATTCATATATTTGGAAATATTTAGATTTTAAAATTACTACTTATCAGTGAATTTTTAATCCTCAAACCCAAGAGAAGTTACTACTTGCAAGTGTTCACACTCATGAGGGAGTAGAATGGTTTATCAACCACTGATTTCTTCATGCAGTGAAATATATATGAATGGACTGTGACATGTCTGCATATAAACAATATATTTAGAAACTTACAGCTAGTAAAAAAACCTTAAGACCCCCCCCCACAGTGTATAAGGATATGCTCTGTGCATGCTTTGTGTGTGTGCAAGCATTAGTGCAGTAACACTGTCTCTAGGTACTAACTTCGAACATGAATCCTGAAGAGTAACGTGCATACTTGCAGACGCCTCAAATTTCAAAGAACCCACCAAACTGGGAGAAAAGAAAGACACACAGAAAAGAAAAAAAGAAGAAAACATTTTCCTTTTGGGTAAAAAAGGCCTCCCTAGAAATCTGTGTTCAGCAGACCTTCTAATCCATGTGGGTCAAGAGGTGGTCTTGTAACACAGCACCAATCAATTTAAGAGCTCATTTACTACCAGAAAGAGCCTTCATGAAGTTTAGGTACAAGTTAACACTTATCTTTTACTATGTTCTCAAGTTTTGTCCTCAACTGAATTAAAATATTTATACATCTGCTGATCACTACTTTCTGAGAGGTTTTTTTTCTGTCCTATTAAATAATCCAAGCTCTTTGTAAAAAGATACCTTAATTTATTTTTTTCATGTTGTTGCAGCACAACAAGTAATCAGGATTTCCCTCCCCATTGAATAGACTAATATTTCAACTGTTCTGCAAAGAGCACAAAGTAACCAACAGAAGCTAACTCTTGACGACAGTAGAAAAATTTTACATTAGTTTTATGAACTATCTTCACAGAATTTGCCAACTCCTAAAGCCCTCCATGTTACACATAGCAGGATATGTGCTATTCCCCTTTTCAACCTCATGTTTTTCAGCTGCAAAGCTCTCTTTTCCTCCAGGAACCTTGCTTTCTTCCTGAGCTCTGAGCCCCATAAGCTGAAGGGATCTCACATAGTCCCCCTAGACAGGATAAGCAGTTGTTTAGCAGATTCACTGCATTAAGGAACTCTACAGGGCAGGGAAAGCAACAAAGGGAAGAGCAGCAGATGCTGATGAGAAAAGGGAAATATGCTAAGTTAATAATTGGAGAAAGGATGAAGATCGGCATTTACCCAAAGTCTCCAAGGGAGAAGAAACCTCCATGAGAAAGATACAGTCCAACAGACTGAAAGGGGAGGGACTGAGTGTTGGAAAAAAAAAAAGAAAAAAAGGGAAAAAGAGAGGGAATGAGCAGACCAGAATAGCAAGACCAAGTTAACAATACAGAGTTTCAAAGACAAGTTACCACAACACAGCCTTTGATCAGCAATTTGTAGGTTACATTCAATATAAAAATATTGAATGTGACCACTTGAGCAAAACAAAATTAGAGGACTACTTACATGTTTTTGCCGTTGTTGTATAAAAAACTTTTTCCTTTTAAAGGAAATTTTTAATATGTTCACCCTAAAAAGAAAGAAACAAGCCATGAAATACTGAACAATGTTTAGAAGCATAAAACAATGAAAAATAATACTGCATACAGTGAGCCTGAAAGATTATAGCTGTAAAATATTCAATGAATAATATGCAGCCATCTCGTGTGTTGAGTGGCAAATAGATGTCCTCGTTTAATCTTTAAATAGTTCACAGCAGTTGTCTCCCACCAAATCTATTCTTGCAGCAAAAACTTGATGACATCTTCTACACTAAGCTGTACAAATGTTAAATGTGTCAAATTTTGTATAACTTCAGAGTCATATGACAACTGTGACTAAAGGAACAAAATTTAAGACCCTAATGACATGACAAGATTGGTCGTACAACAACGGAAACTTCACAGAGGCTTTGCAGAACTGGTTTAATAATGTGAAAAATATCATGTATTTGTGTTAATAACTAAACAAAACCTCTAGATAAAATCATAATTTTAGAAGGATGAAAACTGTAAGAATGAGTGTTAATATATTTTTCACTTCATTAACATTGCTATGTAATTTATGTGGTAATTTTAGAACCGAACGCCTCTTTTTATATATACACAGTGTGAATACATATTCTCTAAAGTAAAGATTACAACTGGAATTGGTGCTCAAGAAATTTTCATTTTAATTATATGCTTATCAGTTTTGCTAAATTAAACAAACTTCTACCTACCCACACACCTTCCCACAGCAAAACAAGATTTGTCTAAAATACCTAAATTTTCTCTGCAATAGTTCTACTTCGGTAACTGAAAACCTGCATTTTTCAGACAAAGAAATCTCTGATCTGTGGTTAGCTGGAATCTTATTGATGGCTTAAGGAAAGCTATTTAAGGTCTGATCAAGTCATGTTTGCCTGAAAAAAAAATCATGAAAGGGTTTTGTAAGTTTACTGCTAAGAGTCTCATAATATTTTTGTGCACTGATGCTTCACAGGATGTTAGATATCATCACATATGAACTATGCAGAAAGTCCTCTCAGTTCTGGCACAGTTTTTGCATCACTCTCATCAAGCGGGATGGCATAAAATTCATTCCCCATTGCTCATGGGAGATGCACTTGAGTTATAGAGCAACATCCTTCCTGGATACAGGAGAGTATATTTGTGAGTTGCTAACAAGAATATTCATGGCATTACCTATCCCCCCTCCTGCACAAGAGGCGGAAAACAGTGTGTGCCAATTTCAGTAAATGCTTTTCCCCATCAATTACAGAACCACAAAGAAACAGGTATTTCAAGACTATCCCTTGACAAGAAAATGATGTGAAAATTAATGGAAAATGAAAATCATATCCACTGCTCCTATTAGGCCAACTCTTTAAATACTTGAGTAATTTCTCTTGCTACCTCAAAAAACAGTGATCTGTGTTGCTCATCTAAAAGTTCTGGATTCTGAACTCTGTGACAAGTCATATAAATTTTCAGTTGTATTTACTGAGCTGCAACTCATTATATATTAATTCTTTCTTGATTCCTAGTACTACTCTGCCTGAACTAGTACCACTCAAGTTTTGTGCTTCTGGTTCTTTCTTACCACATTTCTTGACTTAGATAAAACTTCAACAAATAAGTTTTTGGAGCTATTCTCAACTTACACAGTTGCTGTCATGGTCTGCTCTTACCCCAACATAGAGCCAGCAAAAATGCAGGACACAGAAAAATAATCTTGCAGACTTAGTAAAAAACCTCCCACCCAACAAGAAAAGAGGAACCAGCATCCCAAAGTGCCAAAACTCTCTCAATCCTTCTACTCTACACCCTACTTTTTTTTTTTTTAATTGAAAAAAAAAAAAAAAAAAACCTCAGAGAAAACAAAAAAAACCCACCAAACCAAAAAAGCAAAACCAAAAAAACCCAAAATCCCCCAAAACAAAAACCCAAACCCCATGATTCACTGCATGAGCATTTAATCACTTCAAGCCAAATCAGGGCTTTAAATCTCCTTATTTTGACACTCTCCTAAGTAGAGCACCCCTCTCAATTCCCTTAATTCTTCTTAAAGTAGAACTAAACCTATTTAGCTCAGGCATGAAGAACACTTGCTACTCTGATATTTTTATTCAACAATAACTAAAAATCATTTGCAGTGCTACGCCTAAAAATTGAGTGAAGAGTCACATCTAGAAAAATCTACAAAAAGATCCAAGCAATTAAGGTGACAAAGGATTTAGACTTAACAAGTTCTTGAAGATGCCATACCCAAAAATTATTAGAATAGAATGCAGTTACTGTTATAACTGGTAGCTCAGTGGCCCTTCTCTCCCACCAATAATCTGTCCAGTGACTATGCAACATTCACAAATCATTAAATTTCATGGTTTACTTATAAAGCACTCACTTGTAGCATATTAAGAATGATGGATCCTTTGGGTCCCATCTTCCTATCATTCACAAGCATCAAAAAAGATTTGTCACTCCGTGGGCCACAGAATTGCTAATTTCTGATTAAACTGGCAGTCCTGTCCTAGCACTGAGTACTTACAGCTGGTACTTATGACTTGAAGCAAATAAAGTTTCTTTTCCTGTAAATCCTATACTTTGCCACTGAAAGATTCATCAAGAAAGGTTCTGTCCAATTTGCTATGTAAGATAGTTGTTTTCCATGTTTTAACTAGCAATGTATTATGCATTCCTCAAGAAGTTTCTCTGAAGTTTTCAAGGCAGTGGAACTGCATACACAAAATAGCATTTTATACCTAACTTTAGTTGCTTCTGATATAGAGAGTATTCATATATTTTTGCCATTAATATTTTACTTGCAAAATCAATTTGGAAATTACCACAGAACAGTTAAGCACCCCTGAGAATAACTCTGCAGAGTGTATAAAATACTGCATTAAATCCAAAGCTATTTTTTAAACCTATCTTGACTTGCACTGCCGCTGACTGATCAGTCAGCTCTTTAGGTAGGTTGCTTTGATTGAAAAGCCTTTTTTTGCCAAGGCAGAACTCTCTCACTGCCTGTGTTCCTGAAAACTTTTGGTCCCTTTTGACTACTACCATATGGCAGAGTTGTATTGTTGTCATCCACTGCAGCGTATTTTACTTAAAATTTTGGAAGGAGTGCTCTGATGGTGTTTGCTGCCACCTTGAGTTCTACCTCGTTAATGGTGAAGTCTGCACAGTTGACAGGAAAAACCACTTGGTACGAATGGTGTTACATAAAAAGCCTAAATAAATACCACTTCAGGCATTACAGAAATATATCCTGCTTTGAGGTCTAAAATAAAAGTGAGAATCCATACTACAAATACATCTCAAGCAACTCTGCTCTGGTGGCTTTCAGTGTTTGCTTGTTTTGGTGGGGATCAGGGAATGGACACCATTCCCACACAAAGAATTATGATTACCTCATGCACGATGCCAGAAATAAAATACCAAAAAGTTAGTCCCTGTGTAGGTAGCTTTTGCTTTCAAGATAAAAAGAAATTTTTAGAGAGAGAGAGAGAGAGAGAGAGTGTAGGAAAGCTTGGAACAATTACATTAGCTGTCAGCTGAAAATATTACTGCCTAAACCTCATATTTTAGAGTGGGAATTATTTGAACTGAAAAACCTGTGGGTTTTATTTTCCTCAATTTCTTTCTGTAAATGAGAATAGGCTTTTGTGAAAAATGTTTTAGTATCTGTGTTTTATTCCATGGTGCTCTCCAGGAACAAAAGTAGCACAGGAAGTTGTAGACTCCTCCTGTCTTGTGTGCTATAAACTATCTTTCCCTTCCTTAAAAAATTAATATAGTCACAGATTTTAAAATGCCATTGTTCTATGGTTTTCAGGACCAACTATTATCCATTCACACCTTACTTAGGTCAACTAAGTTGGCAGAACAAGACTGGCAGAAGACAGAAAATATGCCTCCAGCTGGCAGTTTTTAAAACCTGCAGCAGTTCAAAGAAGCTGAGAGGCTGATGTATGAAAGAGAAGCACTCAAGGCACAAAGATGAAAGATAAAAGTCTTTTATGCTTTAATGTGCATTAGAAATTGAAAAATACAAGTTTTCACTGTGCTGCTGTATGAGAGCATTATTATTGACATACATTTACCTAGGATGATTGCAGTATATCCCAGGGAGTTGAAATGCAACTCACAGCAAAGGAAAAAAAAAAATCCAGAGACTATGCAGTGTAATTTCCCCTAGAATTTTAATTGAAACTGATTTTATTGCTTTTTTATAGGAAATAGCTGTTTGGTTGGGTTCATAAACAAAAGGATGGAATGACTCTAGTATTTAAAGAAAACAGCTAGGGAGATTTTTTCTTTTGTATAATTAAGGGCCAAAAAGCAAGTACAACCCATTGGAATGCATTTTTCTGTCATGATTAAGAACACTATACTATCTTATTAAAAAAGTTATTCAGAAAAATTTTTACAAATTCAACAAAGAACTTATGTATAACATGACAAAACTATAGTGTTATCAAGCACAAAAAACCAAGTTCATATTTCTTTTAAAAAAGAAAGACTGGAAAAAAATTCTTTCTGATCCAATCCAAAAACCTTAAGGAAATGCCCAGACTCTGTATAATTTCTAATTCAGGTTGTAATTTTAAGTATGGTATAACTAATAAAGCCCAAAAGCACTTTTAAAAAAATTATAGCTTATGTAACTTCTCATGTCATTCACATTAGAGTTCTTCTGCACATTATTTCTTTGCAGAGGTTATTTGCTACAGCACTATCATGCATTCTAATGTTTTATGTATCAGAGAATAATGTAAAGGTCTCTCCTCTGCTGACTCCAAACCTTGTTAATGTTATATATCCATATTTGATGAGATTTAAAAAAGTCTAAATTATATTATCCTACTTCCTGTAAATCTGAAACTCCAAATAACTCATTTTACATTTCTACTCCAAGAAGCAAATATCTTCTTGCTGAACGCCATGTTAAAAAGTTCTGACTGTACTTAATTCAGACTGAATTAGCTGCTGGGCTTTAATAGCAATACTGACTGGTTTTGTTTGCTCTTACAGAGACATTATTGGGCATAACTGCAGCAAATCTCTAAGACCACAGGGTCCTCCTAATCATGTACTCATACCTGTATGCAAATTAACTTGATCAAGATTTCACACAGTGCAAGGACTTCAAAAGTCTTAGAGATTTAAAAGCCTAGGCAAGTTTTCATTTTTATCTGAACACAAGGAAATACCACAATCTTCCATAAAGAACAAATGTAAGTATTGTAGGTTTCTTTGGAATAAATGTGAAAGCAAATGGAAGTAAGATTGTAAAAACGGACATATTTCTTCACAATAAAGGAATTTACCAGGGATAGAAGCTTGTACAGATGAGTTTTCTATATATAGCAATTCCACCAGATGCAATCCCAATCATAAGATCTAGATTATGGAGATCCTGAAAAATAAAAACACTGTAAGAACAGAGATGTAGTTTGTGTCATTTACATTTATCTACTAATAAGTTTATTTTCAAGCTTTCTATACTTAAATTGCAACGCTTGAGGAAAAAATTCAGTGACATTTTTGAGTATTGATTTTCATGCATGTCTTTCCTTTGATGTTATCTATTACATATTCTAAATATTATTCATTCATTAAAACAAGTTGTAATGTTCATCCTACTACCCTGGATATTCCTTAGGTCTGTATCAAGAGTAAAATTGCAAGTCTAGCCTTATTCATTTCAGGAAAGAAGTTGAAGTACTTCCAAGATTAGTCAGGTAATTGTCACAGAATTTTGGGAACTCAACAAAAATTCCCTAATTATAAGCATTTTAAAAAGAGAGAGGAAATAATTCCTTACTTTTTCCTAAAAAGTCTTACCAAGAAAGAGTGCACAGAAGGTGATCACAATTTTGCATATGAGAGTATGTTGGAGAAATACACGTGTACATGAATATTTGATATGCTAAATGAAATCCATTATTAACAAAATCAAAAGCTGTGCATTATCTTAACACATGCAACTGTGAAAAAGAAATCATAAATTTACAATCCTTTCTAGGTATTGAGATACTCAAGAGGAAATACATTCTTCCATATAAACAAACATTGAGTTAAAAAAAACCAAAAAGGCAGGGAGGAGGATGCTGGATGGTCATTTTGAGCCTAAACCCAGACTGATGTTAGAGAAGTTAGAAATCTTGACTTCCCGTTTCTTATGATCAATACATACTAATATGTTATTACACAGATTTCTAAACAGAGCTAAATGCATACATAAATCCACATGTAAGTAGAATCCACTGTTTAAAATACCAGGTTTGACTCAAAAGCAGTTTCAGACTGTTTTTTTAAAGGACAGCCAGTGATACCAGACTCTTTTAAAGCCTTCAGTAGCACAGTTGCTCCTCTAGATGGTACTCTGGGCTCAATTAATAGATAGCTTTCCTCCATGTCCAATCCCAATTTCTTTATATTAATAAGGTGTAGTAAAAACGGAACAGGTAGTACATGCTCTGACAATAGTGTGGAAAGCCTACAATAAATCCTTTAAGAATAGTTTAATAGAAGTGAAATACAAGCACATGAATTAGTGAAGTCCAACCTAATTTGCAAAGCGTAATACAGGAATCCAGAATTGACATCCCTTTATTTTAAGAAGAACATTGAGGTATTCAGGAGATTAACTGCATGTAATTTAGCTTTTTCTGCCATGATATGGCCAACCTAAAGCAGAAAATTGTATTATTAGCACTTGGAACTTATTCCAGGTTCCTGCTTTTAAAACTCAATACTGGGAACTAAAAACAGCTTGAAGAGTAAAGGCTGAAAATCGACATGATTAAGCAGAAATAAAGGATTATCTAAACACTTGATAGGGATTAATTAGCCTAAACTACTCTATTTTCTCCAGAAGCTTTGTCAGAACAAAGTTCATTCCTCACCCTTCACTTCACCAGTCCAAACCACTAATCTCCCATGTTACTTGTTACTATGAATTCTCTTGTGTTAAGACTAAGAAACACAAAACCGAGATGTTGGAATAGCATAAAGAGAGGGTGTCTTATATGAAATATGATACTGATGCGCAGTTATCTCCCTTTCAAAACATCTATGCTGTTAAATTGAACAACTAAGAAATAACATGCATATATTTATAAAAAAAAAAAACAGGTAACATGAAGAATATAATAATAAAAAAGTTGCAAAGATAAAAAATTATCATGCCAGGCACCTAGCTAGTTAAGAACTGATTCACATTTGATTTAATTTACAATTACCATCTTGATTTTTGTAGATATGGAAATAATATTGATTCAACAAATTTCCTATCTTCAACTCTCTGAGTAAAAATGAAAGATGAGTTAACAGCTGATTAATTATTGAGCAGATGGGATAGTGGTCCAGAGTCAAAAGGAGATTAGGAATTCAAGAAATATCAATATAGTTTTAAGATATTGAATTCACTCTCCTGAGTCTCCTAACACCATTGCATTTTTTAATATTTTAGCAGTTCAGATTTTTCATCAGAAAAAAAGCAGAAGTGTCTGCAGATGAAAACTGAGCTCAGATCAAAGTTGCGTGTTTAGCAAGTTGCTAAAAAGAAAGTTCACCTATGTCAAATATTTAACTTTGCATCATAAAACAAAAAAAGTAAGGAAACTATATATATATCTGCTCTTCAAGAAACATTACCCAAAAGTATCAAACTCTCAACCACCAGTACAGGAGTACCAGCTTCTTTGGGCCATTAGTATAAAAGCCAGGTGTTACCTGGTTCTTCTGCCATACACAATCTAAGAGGAACAAGATCATCAGAATCCACAGAGATAAAGCCTTTCACAGACACAGTTTAATTAGCCCCTGATAAATCTGTTCAAGGCACTGGGATGTGACAAAACTGGAAGGATGATCTAAAAGCAGTACTGAGTAGAGGGAGGATATCAGGAGGCACTGTAAACATCCCTGCCAAAGCAGGGGCATGACAGAGTAGCCTCTGTGAAGAAGCATCTTGTAACCTTCACTGCAAATTTCTCACAGGCCTCCAGGAGCAAAACCAACAATACCATGTCGGCTGAGAGGTTTGCCTCATGGAATTCAACCCAAACAATGACTTGTAACTGATGTTTTGGAAGTACAAAACTTCAGAGACAACCAACTACACCCCTACTAACAACTCCCCTTCTCAGCTTCTGGTCATTTACAGCTAGAGGATTTCCTGGTTTAGAAGCTTCTTTTATGTTTAATGGACTCCAGTGACTGCCTAACTGCTCCTGATAGCTATTTCACCTTGGGCATCCATTAAAATAGCAGTAATGCTTACAGTTCAGCTGCAGCCTTACAGACAAAATTCCTGTACTTAAACCTGTCTCTTTCTGGGTAGACTGAAGATCCTTAAATCTTTTATTACCAAAGCAAAAAAAAGAGTAAAAAAAATTGTTGGCTATTCACATCCTCCATGCTGTTCACCTGCTACAGAAGGCTTTTCCTTAAAACATTTATGATTGTTATCCTTCTATGTACTTTTCTTTTTCCATTACCCACTTTGAGATAAGGAAGGGAGACAAAGAATGAAGTTCAACATTCAAATGATATCGAAACTCAGTTTGAAAGGTAGCATGATATTTTCTGGTTTGCTTTCTATTTCCTTCCTAGCAGCTTCTAAATGTACAGATGTCTAATTCAACTTCTGGAAAAGACAGATCACTTCTAATATTTCATCCTTCAAAAAAACTGAATTGCAATAAAGCTATTATTTTGAATTGAAACAGTAGCAAGATGCAGTGAAATTTCATTTTGCTGAAAATGTCTGAATCTAGTCTACCTTCACTACTTGGCACTGGTATGACCACTACTGACATCCTGCATGCAGTTCAGTGCCCTGCAGCTCAGGGAGGATAATGGAAACTGGAAGAGCTTTCAGAAACAGCATCCCATTAATATTAAGAGACTAGACACATAGTGGAAGTCTTAGCACTCAAGCTGGCTTATCAAAATACTAGGCTATAATAGAAGTTAAAAGGCAAACGTCCAATCAAGCTAAGTGCATACAGTGAAATCTCAAGTGTAAATGTAAGAGCTTCTTCAATAAAGTAGAAAGGTGACAGATGACCCAATGGACAGATAGTGTACCTATACAAAGTCAGATTTAATAGGATAATTTCCTTTCCTTTCCACTTTTCTCCATTCTTAAAAAAAAAGCCTCTACCTTTTGAGCACTACATCTCATGAATATGAATGTAATTACAGTGGCTTCATATAGAAGTATTTTAGGAATCCTAGAAATCCAATGCAACACTCACTTTTTTGTGGCAGCATAAAGAAAAACAAGAAGAAAATATCATGCTGAAAGGAAGCAAATTACTCATTCTATTTCTTCCTTATCATTAAAGAAATTTAAGAATTTTTCATTATAATTCTCAGTTTCAGGATTATTAACAAAACTGGGAAAAATGTTAAAACTAGAAGTCATCTTCACCTAGGAAATCAATTACCTATAGTACACTTCCCTTAGTTTTTACACTACAAGCCTTATGCCAAAACAATTTACTATTGCATAGAAGCACAAATGGTAATTTGCACACTAGGATGCAAATAAAAAGGCATTTTGGGGATTGACTTCAGATGAATAATGTAGTAAAAAAATTAAATAGCAGTAGCCAGAGAAATACTAGGACATGTTTCTTATCAATGCACACCCTGTATCTAAAAGATTTCAAATACATTTTTAGTGGTCATCTCTCAAGCTGTTAAATACTTCTCAGATTTAGCTTGGAATCAGGGAATACAGGAATTTAAACAAAAAGAAATCAAAAACCCTCTATATTCTTAACATTTAAGAAATGAGCGCTAGAAATTCAGAGAAATTAAACTCTTAAAACACCTGCCAACTAATAGCACTAAACAGAGCATTCACTTTCATTCATACTAAGACACTCAGAAACCTTAGAAAAATTATTAAGTAAAATATATTGCAATAATTAAAGAGTTTATCTTAAAAATACATTGTTACACTTTTGAGGAGCTCTAGGTTATTTGGTTGAAATTCCAGCACCTATGTTACACAGAAGTTATTGGAAAATTACCCACCTCTAATTAAAAATAAAATGTGATAAAGTCAATACATAAATACTACTTTTTTTTTACTGCTATTAACTCACATTAAAAAAAAAATTACTTTCCAAGGGAAAAATTACAATGTAAACATACTCTACCACTGTGCAATTCCACTCCATAGAATTCAAGTGTTCGTGCTATATTTATATAGCAGGATTCTGCTTCAGATTGCTTGAGGCCGCTAAAAGAAGGGGAAAAATAATAAATATGAACCACAGACAAGTCAAAAATAAAAGATACTATATTATATTTATTCCAAATGCATAAAACTAGAAGAATGCCACAGTCCAGTGTCTGAGAAATAACCCCACATTCATTAAGTAGTGCCACGAATTCTCTACTGGTGAAAGCCCTGCTCAGTACTCTCAAAAAATTAAGTGAATTATACACAATTTTATTACCTTAGCCATTCTGGACTAGCTCTTTTTAGAAAAATCTTTTTTATCTGTTATGTTCAAAGGGATGAGGAAACTATTCCCCTATAAAATCTTACTTTATAGTAAGAAGCTGTATCTATAAATATTCTGTATTTCATAGTCTCTCAGAAGGAAGTCATTTAGAAGAAAGATTAGAAGCATGAATGTACTAATAAAATAAAGGGGAGAGAGCAGATTAAAAGTTAAAGTTATGAAACTCACCAAGGAAAAGCCATCCAAGTTAACTAACCTACAATCTCTAAGTCCTAAAACACGTTTTTTGTCCTGCAGCTAAGACATACAAGAATTTGACTTTCTTGTCTTCAAGAAAGCTTCTCCAAGTGCATGTAAAAACAACTCTTTGCTAGGTGAGCTTCCAAAACAACATGCATAAAATTACATTAATCAAATGCAATTTAGGTGCAGCCTGCAAAAAGCTAACATAACATTGAGTTATGTTAAGAATTCCAGCATCTATTGCTTTCAATTAATATCCCTCCTTTTAAATGCAAAGCCATCAAAATACTGTGCTGTGAAACAGCCATTCTAGGAAATACTACATCATGCTCCAGAAAACTGAAAGCTACCTTGAACTAGAAAGCCATGGTCAGTGTGGCTTGAGGATGTCATAATATTGGCAACAAAAGAGCAAAGACAAAAAAAAAGAGCAGTTTGTCACAATCCTGAGCTAAAGTGGTTTCTCAGATCTACACATACACTGACTACTGACACCTGACAAATTTTAATAGATCTTATATCTTTAACTGTGTCAGAAAATTACAAAAGCAAACCAATGCAAAATGGCCATTTTGTTATATAACAGGATGCTGAATATATTTGCAAGAATACATTACTGTCATTTTAAAAAATTCCATCAAGTACTTTGTTCAGAAAGTCTGCTGCACACCAACAGGATATGCCTGCAAATTTTAATTCTCAACTTGCATACTCCATCTACACCAGACCTTGTGTCTTGAAGGGCCAGCAAATATCACAGCACAGACTTAGGTTTTTTCACTTATTGTTGTTACACCCTCCTACTCAATTAGAGGTGAAATGAAACCTTCATGTCCCCAAGCAGATGATAATCACTCAGTGAGATACACAGGCAAGAGGAAACTAGTCTTGCTTCCAATTTTTATAGTTGTTGATACCCAAAGACTAAAGAACCTCATCTTAAATATAAGCATTCTATTTAGTTTCAAATGCATCCTATTCAAACGACAGCTGAATGTAGCAAGCACTATGAAAACTTTACCAATCTGGACAATATCTGCATCCTAAGATCTCAGGCTGCTTATGTGACTAAGTAAAACACAGCAGGAAAAACACACTAAAACCAATTACATACAGAAAAATCCCCCTATAGATTTAGGGACGAACACAGAAGGAAAATTTCTGAAGATATACCAGTTCAATATGACAATAGTTGCTTTCTTAACAGCTACATACTGAGCTAAACTGGTTAGTGTGATGTGGACTTGTTCAGAGAATACTTCCTCAGATTTTGCAAACCAACATAAAACCTAGGTAACAGAAACCTTGCACTGAGTTACAAAACATAACAACACAAGACATAACATCACTTCTCAATTCTGTATTTCAGCAATTCAAGCCTTTTTCTTTTCCTGTGTGAAAGTTTCCCAAAGGATAGACACTAAAGAACGAAAAAAGAATAGATGCTTATAGAGTTGGCTTTAAAACCCTGTAAGCTAAGAATACTGATTTCAAAGCTATTATAATTTACAGATAACCTACATGGTTTACAGCAAATATTATTTACTCCAGATTAGCAGAACTCTCATTCCAAAGCAACAATGTTCTCTCAATGGGTGAAAAATTAAATTCTTCCTTTCTATCTTTCCTTCCCAGCAGCTCTGGTGAACACCAGAACCATTCTTGTCAAGTATGTTCTTGGCACTGATCTAGTCAAATTCATGTCCCAGACATAAGTATTCCCTATGAATTCTAAAGGAGTATGCAGGAAATACTTCCAGGACAAAAAATAATTTGTCTGCCTCTCCTTGCACTCTGAAGTAAACTTGCCTTAAGGGCCAAGTTTCAAAAAAGGTGTTAAAACAATAAAGAAACACTTTTTCCAGTCCAATCTACTCAGTATTTTTATTCAGACCTTCAATTACCAACACCTCTGATAATTCCAATACAGAAGTTAAACTTCTCAGTCATCAAGGCTTCACTCTACCAAAGACACTCAATGAAAGCATTGATTTCACTGAAAGGACCCAGAGAAGAAAGAAGCCTTTCCAACAGACCCCACCACATCTTAGTCGGGACCAATTGTGACTTCTGATCTTTCCTCTGCAGGACATAACCAGTTTTATATCTCCTGTTACCACAGCACTAAATACATGAGCTCAAACCAGCCACTCCAAGACTCTTCAGAAACTTCCCTCAGTGGTCTCCAAGATGACTACTTCCTAAAGACAAGCAGATTTCTTCACTCCTGTCTAAAAGTCCCCCTCAAAAAACTACTGAGCCTACCGGAAACTGCAAATTAATTCAGAAGGAGTAGAGGCATCAGCTATTGTGCCCAAACATGAACTGTTTGGATAGCAGTCCAGATTAGTACCTCCAACAGAAAGGACAGCTGGAGTCCAGAGTTCAGTGGTTATCTTCTTTTGCCCCATAAATGACAATGCATGCTCTCAACTGCGAGGGAGCACATGTGAAGTTCAGAACTACTCACTACACCCACTAGCGGTAAAGAAAATAGAGGGAAAAGTAAGAGTATTGAGAAAAAAAACAGCTGAGGGACATTAGGAAGAGATGAAAATGGAAATATTTCAGGGTATAAATCAAAGAAACTAAGACAGTGGGGAATTAGCTCTGCTGAAGTTAACATACAAACAGAGAAAACAAGTCTACAGAGATTTGGATTTCATTTGCTCACAGACAATTTCTTAGATTGGCATATTTGCATTCAGCTTGCAAGTATCTGATCAACACCACTAATTCCAAAGCTGCAGTCTTACAAGAGACAAATCAGCAGAGTCAGAAAAAATAATTAGCAGCACACTGACTGGAATATTCTGTTACAGCCTTCATATTACACTCAGGAGAAGGGAGCGATAGCACAAAGTTCATTGAGGTGTTTTATGGTTATGGTGTTTATTGGAGTTTTTTTCCACATATATAGACAAAAAAAACATTACAGAATTTGAAAAATGATCAAATGTCCTTCACCCAGAAAACCCCTCAAACATCTAGTATAGTGATTGTTGCCTTTAACAATGTATAAGGCTAACTGATCTACTGGAGGTTATAACTAGAAATTTATTTAAATGTTTCAGCACATTAGCATCATACTCTGAATATAATTAATCTAGCACCTCTATGCTAAATCCAACTATTTCATTTAACAGAAGCTATATGAAATACAACTGGCTGTTGTAATGAAAGTACTAAGAACTTGAGTCTTCCTTTTGACATCTTTTCTTTCTTTAAAAGCTCAAGAGGTGAGAGAGAACTAAAAGTTCATGTTACCTGTGTTGCTCATGTAGCGTTTCTACTTTGGTAAGAAAATCTTTGTTCTGCTCCGGTATAAAGTTGTAATTTGACAGATATCCTGAACAATGCACTGAAGCATTATAGTCTCCAAGTTGTGCTGTTAAGAAACAAGAAACACATATACAAAGTTTTCATAGTTAATTGGATTGTTGTTTAGAAGAAATTCCTTCTCATTAAAACATGGACACATATGGGGCAATGCAGGAATTACCAATTATTTCCCAACATACACAGGGAATTGTATGACACCAGTGAAGTAAGATTTTTTCCAAAATACACTAACCATAACTATAATCTCAGGTACTGAATGACTCAGTACTCTATTTAGCTACTTATATAGCCCCTCTTTTGCACCATAAGCTGTAACAGCACCAGACAGACATCACGTGCCGAGCCAGCACAGACGTGCAGTACTGTAACATCAGAGAACACCAAATTGCTTCAGTAAGAGAGGGCAAATGAAATCAATTTGACACATTTACTTGACTATAACATATTAGAAGTCTTCAAAAAGACCTGTCACTTAAAAAGCATCTCCTCTTCACAAATTCAGGTGGAAATCACTTTACTACCAACTATGGCACTGTCCTAGAAATTCAGCTCTGAATTACTTAACAGAACATGTGAAATAACTGCTGATTTACAGATAATATTATCAAGCTGCTACAAAAGGTAAATAACTATAACCTGTACTAGTCTTCTTTTTTGTAAGGAGCATGAAATAGTGAATATAAAGCCTTAAAGTTTTCCAGAAGTTATTGGTATGGCTTGCAAATTAACACAAAAGAAGGTAACTGATAGGCTGCAAACAACTCAGCATAGAAAGCCCCTCAAGTAAATCAAAGTTCAAGAGCGCACTTTTAGGATATACTATCATTAATACTACCAATATTTTCCAGAAAATATAAAGCAAAAGTAAAAAAGAGATATTTAAATGATTCAAGTTGAGGGGCAGGAGAGGCACATCAGAAATAACTTACATCTGCAGTAATTATGTAGGATCTGTAATGCAGGGGATAACTAATATTCGCCACATATATTCAAACAGCGTGATTTATATGGCCCAGAAAATGGAACTACTATGATACAAAACAATTCCCAGGCAAATGCAGTCAAAAGCTAATAGTGTTGCACAATTAATTGTTTGCACCAAGAGAAATATTTAAATAAAAAAGGGAAGGATAAAGAGTAACCAATTTACCTTGAATGCAGATGTTCTTGCATGCTTAGTTCTTTCTTTTCAAAGGTAGCATGAACTTTAAATTAGTTAGCAAAATGGCAGGCAAAGGACTAAATATTTACCATTAAAACCAAACCACATATTTGAACATTACTGTCAAATTATCTGAAGAAGAATACAGTAGCAAGAAAGAGAAAAACCAAACCAAAACAAACAAAAAAGAAACAAAACCGAGCCAGAAGATGCAGAAGTATCACAAGACACTGAAATAATTTTTAGGAATATCCATATATTAACAAAAGCCCAAGCCTGCCAAGGCTAAGACAAAAGCAACAATGATAAAAGCAAAAATTGGGAACCTCTAAAACTAAGTAGAATGCTAATAACAGTGTAAAATAAACCCCACAATTTCACAGATTATAGTAGTTGATTGAGGATCCTTTCCTTTGCAAACCATTAACATAACCCATCTTTTCTATGAAACAATCGACATCATCACAGTTTGTTGCAGCCAGTTTGAATTCCAATCTTGCCAACGGGAAAAGACCAGATTGCCAGGAATAAGGTAACGTAATTTTCTACTTCAATTTTCTTTGCAATAGGAAAAGATACTTTTACTGTAATTTTACCTTCTCTAAAGAGGACAACTGTTATTCCTTCATACATTTTGAGGTATAGTCTTCTTTCTAATCTTCGAAATAGGCTACTCTGGCTTTTTTTCCCCCTATTCCTCCTAGCTACCTGAGGCCATGCCAACAAGGGGAGCAATTTAGCTTCACCAACTCCCTAGCCAGCTGTTACAGTAGAAGAGAAACATCTTGCAAGAATAATGATCTTAGGTAAGATTTAATTATCCAAGTAGGAAAAAAAAGTTAGGACATATCAAGATGTTGGCAAGAATAATAACCCATGACGCGTCTATCTCTTTGTTGGATTTCTCCAGAAGAGAAGGGCAGGAAATATTAAAGACCTACTTCTAAACTGAGTTTCTCCTGACATAGTTTCTGCTCTGATCACAAGTCAGCAGATACTGACTCAATGAAGATAAAGTTACAGTATAAAAATAAGCATATTTTTACCCTTATTCATTCTAGACCACTGTTGCTCTTTAGTTTATTATAACTGGCAAATGATATAAAGTGAGAGAAAATGGAACCAAGGATGAGTCAAAAAACAAAGAAACCTCTGATATTTGAATATCAGAATATTGTATTTTAGAGTTCTATATCTAACATGAAAGGCTTCAAAGACAGGAATATGATGGACCATTCATTTATAAGGCCATATTCAACAAAAAGAGTACATTTATCTTTTAATTTCTAGTAAAAGAAGAATTCAATTGCCAAGTACCCATGTTGACATACCAAAACACTAGCTCTACAAACTTTCAATACAATAAGAGCTTATAAGTGTTTGAAATACAAGTCTTGAGATCATATGTATTTTCATATATATTTACAGAGTATAGGATCTTTCTATGCCTTATTAAAGCCTAAACAAGCTATATATTCTTCATACTTTTTTCAAAAGTAATTTGTTCAGATATCCTTCAAGGTGGAGATGACATACTGCTCTTCAATTCTACAAACTTTGCTTGTAAATAATATTTTAAAAAATTGCATACAAAGTAATAGCACCAGAACCTATTTCTGCACATGGGCGTTTCAAGTAACTTCAGATATAAGAAGGGAAATGTATGAATGGCTCATGGCTAACCATGATGAGAAACCAGTCATAGATCATATGAACAAACTGATCCAAAGGAATGCCTCCGAAAGCTAGTCTTTGAAAACTGGTTTAAACTTTCTATAGACCTGAGAAGTGCACTAGAAAAGAATCAAGCAGATTCATATTGAATTTGTAACATTTTTGCAAGTTTAATATTTTAGGTCACACGAATAAAGCACAAAAGTGAATTGAGTTGCCTGTTTTAAAAAAAAAATTATAACTACATATGAAGATCAGGTTCCCATGGGAACAGAAAATAACCAAACAACAGGACAAGTCTAGTACATAAATTGTAAAAAACTTCAGGTATAAAACTGTAGTCCAGAATTAAAACACAGTTAGGATCACATGCCTGGCCTCCAAATCAGGACACCAATAATGACTCACATGCTTGAGATGAGGGTGAAATGTAGTATTAAAGGCTAATGATTATCTTCATATGAGCCCTGAGGTACAAAAAGAAAATATCTTAATTTATACAGTTTAATCAGATTAGAAATTTTAAGTGATTGTTTTTTGGCACAAAAAGAGAACGGAAGAAAGGTGAACTTCCTTACATAAACTGTTTCTCAACAGTAACTACAAAGTATTCAAGTATTAAAATGTCTCTGGAATCTGAAAACAAGTTGCTACAGCAGAATTCAGTTTCGAAGAACCAACATAGAAATGGAAACACTTGTTAAAGATAGACTAAAAAGGTCCATTGGAATGAGCAAAAAGACACCATGTTGAAAAAGGTTTTCAGAGAGAAATTCCCAAAAGGACCAAAACCCTCAGAAGTGAATGTTGAGAGAAGGAAAGGTGTTTCAACAAGTGGAACCTGTATCCAAATAAGGATGAGAACACAAACACTAACCCACTCAGCCACTAAGTAATTGTGATGTCCCTACTGGACAAGTAGAACTAGCTATCATGTGAGTTAAAAGTAACTTGTTTTGTAAAAGGAAATAATGCTTCACACTCAAGAGCCCTTACAAAATGTTCAGCCTAGGCATGACTGTAAATAGCTGCTTATGACCACTTACAACAGCTAGCCATTTTGTGGTAAGACAGAATGAGAAATTAGGCATTAATAAAAACAAAGAAACATTTGTAGGGGAAAAAAAAAGAAAACTATGCACACACAATGGTAGTCTCCTAGTTATTTACCACTCCAGAATGAAAAATGAGCCAATCATTGTAATGCCTTTTATTAAAAGACTAAAAAATAAAAATCAGCAGCTCAAAACCCAGACACAGTTAAACAACAACACAAAAGAATAGTCTCAAGGAAAAGGAAAAAGCAAATTAGAAACTATAAATTATACTGAGTTGCTGCTTCTGCATTTCAAATACAACATGTACTTCAGAAACCATACAAACACAATCAAAAAAAGTATTGAGAAAAGCAAAGTGTAATCCAAAGTACAAAGAGTATTCATTTTGAGAAAGTATTGGGATAAAAGACTTAAAGGAATAGTTATCAGTACTCCCAAAACATTGTGAGATTTTGCCAAACTAATACATCTGGTCCTCTGCCATATATGTTGTCTCTCAGCATTCACCACTACTCACTTGAGAATCACAAAATCATTTAGGTTGGACAAGACCTCTAAGATCCTAGAGTCCATCCCTTAACCCAGCACTGCTAAGACCACCACTAAAACATGTCCCTCAGTGCCACATCTACACATTTTTTAAATACCTCCTGGGATGATGACTCCACGACTTCCCTGAACAGCCTCTTCCAAAGCCTGACAACCCTTTTGGTGAAGAAATTTTTCCTAATACAGAGCCTAAACCTTCTGTAGCGCAACTTATGGCTGTTACCATGAGTATAATAGTGTGTTACATGGACCTTGACCTTGGGAAACTCTTTTTTCCCCCTTTTTTGTTATGTTACACAAAAATACTTAATAGGCTCATCCAACTTAAAAATACAGAAGAATAGTATCAAGTCTATGAGGCACTGCAGAAAGTCAGCTCCTTCAGCTACAGCACTGGCCAATATCCCAATCTGGGGTTCTCCACTCTGGAGATTGTACCTTGTTTTGAAGTGTTACAGTTCAAAAGACTATTTGTGGCTTAATGGAAGACCATCACATAAACAATACTAGAAGCAATGATCTCCTGAAGTGGCCTCTGTATTGCCTAACACAACTGTAAAATATAATTAAGGAAAACCAGCCCAAAAGAGCTGGAAAGTTTCTGTATATAAACAATCAGAACACTCTTCGAAGATCTGCTGTACAGAGATGCTAGCAAGCTCAGGAGCAGCAATCTAGAATTCAGTGAACCATATGGAAGGGAAATGGGAATGTATTTCAATTAATCTCTCCAAGCTGATTCTTGTATTGTGAGTTTCATGACCATCACACATATAACACTGGCACTGCTGATGACAAGTGCCGTAAGATAGGATAAAAGGTACCTGTGACTGAACAGCACACATGCAGGCTTCAGAAGAACAGATGTGACATGCACACAGTCCTCAGACTACCCAACACATCTAGTAAGTAATTTCAAATACTGGAAATTCAGCTCAAAGTTCTCTCTATTAATCCAGTCTGATTTTGATTCGAAGGCACAAGGGTTAAAGATGCCCTGGAAAGAGGCAGAAACCTGGCTGATCTGTAAGGAAATCTCTCAGCTTACACGTGATGTCCTTCTGAACACTATTTCACTTCAAGGAAGCGTGGGTGGGGAGCACACACAGAGAAAAATCCCCAAATGCTAAACATGAAAAGAGAGACGTCTCCATAAAGTAGGAAGTCAGAGGTTTCAACTTAATTTCTAATAAACTGAGGCAAAATTAAGGCAAGTTAGAAGAAAGAATCAGGCCTCACTAAGGAGCTGTTGTTGCTATTTCTCTGAGTCTTACAGCCCTCTGGGATATCAGTCTTATGGCATTCCCAAAATTCTAACTCTCTTATTCCCAGTTCCTGAGAGACTTTCACACTAAGCTCAGCTTTCCTTGACTCCTCATCCTCACTAGCCTTCCTTCCCTTAGAGGAGGTTAAAGTCCATTTGAATCGCTAGCAACCAGTCAATCCCTTTCTGAACAAACTCCCAAAGACAGACAGCAGTGTGCTATAGATAATTCCTGGTTCTCAACTCAGGGCCAAGAGGAGCAATAGCACCGGAAACAAGAGCAACAGATGCTCAGGAAAAAAAACAAGCTTAGAAGCATTCATAACATCTTTGTTGGCTTTATTGCTGGGCTTCAGATTCAAGGCGCAAGTCAGCAATGGATTTATTAACATAAGAGCATATTCTCAAGAAACCCATGGGACTTCTCACATACCAGCAGCTGGGCATTTAAACAATGGCCTAGAAATGGCAATTTGCCACCTGAAGTGATAAAAAACAAGTGGTGCTAAATCAGCTTTGTGACATTTGAAATAAAAAAAAGGAATAGATGTACTATATAGGTTTCCTTATTTGGTTTTATAGATGGTACATTATTCCCATTTTACACTAGTAAAAACACAGGATTTATCATTAAGATTTTTTGATATGAGTGTATCCCTCCAACTTCACAATGATGAAATTATTTGAAATGCACCTTAAGAAGTTGTTCTTAAAAAAAAGATTTCAAAATCCACTGATCATTTTGTCACAAAGCACATTCCTGATAATACACCAACAACTTATTCTTGTAGTGTCTGAACTATGTCCGTAATCAGGTTCAGTCACATGTTATTTAGACACAGTATTCACACCCACTTGCATTCCCCTGTAACTTAGCACCAGCAGGCAACGCAGGGTGTGCTGCAGCAGGGCAGAGGGACGTGTCAGAGCTTTATTTCAGAACCACAGTGCTGAACCCAAATGCCTGCACAAAGGGCACTACAGAGAAGCAGCATTCCAGCAACACAGTAGATACCACCAAAAACTGTCCCCTTGCAAAACTCATACAAAGCCTCTGAAGGCCAGCCATACAACCAGCACATGGAAAAACTGTAGTTTATAAGCAAGAGCAGAAATATCAAACACCAGACTTCATACACTGTGAAAGAGATCTGCTTCAGCCCTCCCATCAGCAACAACTGCTACACCTTTTAAATAAACAACACACAATGTTGTCAGACAACAAGGATTTCCCCTTCTGCATACAAGGAAAGCTACAGAAGGAGAGAGCAGCCTGAAAGTTTCCAAGAAGTGGCAGTAAACAGCTCAGGTAGAATTGATTCATGGCTACCTCAGGCAATGGATTTCTCATAAGCAGCTACCTCATACCCAAGAACTTCAGCTCTCCTTACTAAGTATGATTAGAAATTAAAACACTAATAGAAAACTACTTAAAATGATTTCAGTTGACAGGAATCACAGCAAACATGACTGAGTAAGGAGACTGAAACCCTCAGATTTCAAAAATGTCTTTCCTATGCCATCATCACCAGAAGCAAACAAAAAAAAAAAAGAAAACCTTGAGGGAATATGTCTTCCTATTAAACATTTCATTCTTTACCAATGAAGAGAATAAATATCAGTATCATACAAATAGCAACAGAAAGGACATCAGATAGAAAAAAAAAGGTTACTTTTGGGTTTGCGGTTTTTTGTGTTTTGGCTTTTTTTTAATTAAAAAGTAAAAGAAACCAAAAAATAACCCCACCATCTGGTAAAAGCAGCACTATCAGGAGTGAGAAAAAACAGGCAAATAGCTCAATGGAAAATCCAGAATCCACCATGAAAGATTAAAACACACTAGCACCCTTTGACAATCTTCACTGTCCTATCATTTTCCTTTAATGCAGATAACTGCATTAGTAGGTATCCTATCCTAAAAACACTAAAAAGGGAACAGTCACAAAACTGAAAGAGAAACAGGAACTACTTGGGGATTTGGAGTACACTAGATATGGCATTATTAACTTCACTTTGTAATAAAACCTTTGCATTCTTCATTTTTGAGCTTTAGCACAATTGGATCACCAATAGTTCATTTAACAATCCTAATGGTGCAGAGTGTTTCAGCCTTCAAGTGCCCTTACTGGGCCTCAGGAACACCAGAGCAGGATGAACTTCATTTGGCTACAAAATTGGAACTGCCACCTACTATGGAAAATTTTTCTGGTTTCAACTGTTCTTACTGAAGCTTGAATCTGATTACGGTTTCATTTTATAAAAGGGTGCAACATATGACATGTTTAAACATAAAAGCAAATGTTTCAGAGATTCTTATGGCTTTGAGAGATACTAAGAGTTTATCACATTCTTCTTTGAAAACCACACTGTAATTACTTTAGCTTGGTCTTTATTTCAAACAAAAATTACCTCAATTGTTTCTGTGGGCCTTGTTAGCCTTTCCATAAAAGAAATGAGATTCAGCCAAATAATTACACAACTATTCTTGCATACTTTCCCCTGACTATTTTAACAAATATGCAAACTCCAATAAACCCTCAACCTGATTTTTTTTTCTTTATTTGTTTAATGAGAAAGGTCTTCCTCCAGCTGTTTTTCACTATCTGTTGAGGATGCTTGTGAGACATTGGATCAGACTCCAATTTGGTTTTCCTACAGACGATGTTTTTCTAGTATCATCATTTGAATTTTTTTGCCAGTTGAAGGCAGATGAGAAGGATGTAAGTTCTTATATGTAAACTCACCTTGAATGTATTGCAAAGGGCCAGTTTTACACAACTAACAAACCAAATTCCATGAAACAAACATTATGTAAGAGCACTGTAGCTTCTTAATCATGAGTTTACCTTCCTCTTAACTGTTCTCTGGACGACCACTTATTCCCTTGGAATGCTTTCCCGTAGCTATTGTAACACACAGTAAGTTTCACTGTTTCCACTGACAATGCAAACCTGATTTTTTGTCAGCAGTAGAGGCACACATAAATAACAGCATTACTCTTGTATCAACTTTTTTTCTTTGACAGGCCTAAAAAGTATGTTTTTTCTATGCAGACTGTCTCTGGAGGCTGCTTTAATAACCTGCACCTGCATATTGAATACTCTGCACAAACAGATAAGGAAAGAAAACTCTCCTGACTTTTCACTGGTGAACAGCCAAGAAGGTAGTTGGTCAAATAAATTTATTAACAAAATAATGATTGGTTATTACTTACATTGTACTGCATATGATGCCAGGACAACAGCAGAACTAATGGGGCATGACAACCTGGAAAGGTGAGGAAATAATTTTATTTAGACATAGGCTGTACATACATCTTATTAAAAATGTCTCACAAATAGTTCAGTATGAGAAGACTAATTTAGCTTCAAAGAGTATCTGATGTTTTCTAAGTTTGATTGTTACAGCACAGTACAACTGGATATTAAACAGTTCCTTAAGTGAATGGTAGTAACTAATCAGAAAAGAACATGCTAAAATTCTTGCTGGATGCTTATTTGGGACAGAAAAAAGAGAAGAGATTTTTATGGAGCTCTGGACATTACTTTAATAGCTGCATTCTGGTATATTTAAAACCAGACACAAACTCTAAAATTAGACAAATGCCAAGCACAAAGACAGCTCTGATCTTATGACCAAAACTGACTAAAAAAGAAAAAAGCCAACACCTATAGGCAATTGACACCTGACATCAAGTACGTGGACCACGTTTTCCTTTTTATTTTTTTTTTTAATGCACAAACACACAGAAATCACAGCCAAAGAAATCACTGGGTATATGCCTACCATATAGGTTATAAAACCCTGAAATCATGAGAAATAATAGCGTGAACTGCCCTTTGATACTCCCTCCTGATTACTGCACTAGGCAGCGGGTCCCCAGGTTTGGAATTCCATGCCAGGCACACCAAGCCTTGCATAAATATCTCTGTGGCTGATATTGTGCCTGTTGACATACAGCATCTTCTACAGCTCATTCACAGCAGACTTCTAAACTGTTCTTAATAAGTGAGCCATGTGAAAATTTGTAACATTTCCTAGAGATGTGATTTTCCTTTAAAGCAATGTTTCACAAGGCATATTTTTGGGAAAATTGGGATAATCAGTTGGGATAATTTTACAGCAACAATATCCTCAGGTAAAAGGCTTTTTAATTTTATTTTAGCAATAATTATAGAGAAATTGAAGATTCTTCTTATTACCTTCCTTCTGCAATATCAGTCTTCAACTGCAGAAAGAATAAATGCCTAGAAAAGATTTTTTTGGAAAAGAAACAAATGTGCATTTATTTTTAAATGGTATGATTCAAATAGCTACATATATTAGTTTTATATCGTTAGATTTCCCAGCAAACGATACAAACAGATGAACAAATATTAGTGGCATTTACAAATATGCAACCATACACCCACTCACTCTCACAACATTTTTAAGGATCTTTGGCAGTCTCTACTGCAAATCCAGGGCCACAGTATTAATGTCACAACACTACAAAAACCAAACCACTACTAAACTGGGCTCTTTTTCTCCCTGGAATAGTCATTTTGAATGCAACTTTAAAAAAAATTTAAAAAAAAAGGCAAAGCACCCCAAATCTCAATCAAGGTTGACTGTGACAGTCTATCTTGGAGCTACTCAGTGGAGGATGAGACATTTCTCTAGCAGCACATGCTGACAAAAAGTTCTTAATTCTCCAAGAGCAGTGCAGTCTTCCTCTGATTAGTGTGTTTGACTATGTTAGTTTATAGTGATACTGAAGAGTGGGTAGGTGAAGAACCTTAAAGACAAGATCTTAGAAGAATTTCAATTTTAAACTGCAGAACAGCTTAAAACTGCATGATTAACAAATACCAAAAGAGGTCAAAAGCTAAATTTTCTTCAAGAATTATAATTTCACATGTTGTACTATTTATATTCCCAAGTCACTGAAACTAATAAGCAATGAAAGTGCTACAGAAATGCCAGATTAATGGCCAGATTAATGTGTGCCTTCAAATTCTAAACACCAAATAACAGGCACTGAACAAAACAAGTATTCAATTAAAATCTTGTGATAAATTGATTGAAAATTGCTTATGATTCACATATCGCACCACCCCAAAAACTCGGAGATGGGTTAAAAAAGAAAACTTTAGAGGTCTACTGTAAACTGAAGCATTATATATCTTTGCATGTTACAAGTAATGGGCAAACTAGAAAACAAGAATTGTTATCTGTTCTTGCCCAAAAAAAATAAACCCCACCCTCCCACACCCTCAGCATTAAATCTACTACACACGTCCAAAACTGACTCAGTGTTGATACGAAACTTCTAAGATAGATAGACCTAGGGCACGCAGACTCAAAAAAAATTAAAAATTCAAGATGCAAATAAACACACTTTTAAAACCTATATCTTTGTTTTAACTTATACTCCAGCTGTATCTCGGAGTTGTAGGCTGTGTATGCCAGAAACTACTCATCATGAGTATAACATCAAGCTCTCCAATCCAAATGCATTCAATACCAAGAGTCATACAAAGTTATCTATGTAATAAAGCATAGTTTGCCAAGAAGGAAAGAAGGGATTTACACATTCCTAGTTCATGGAAGCAAAAATCAAACAGAAATTACCTGGTTTGTTCTTGCTGAAGTGTGTTAGGATCAGGTATAAAAAACCTTACGCGAAAATGAAGGGTGCAGGGAAAACTTCCTGCAATATTTTAGAAGAGCAAATAAATTTTTAGTTTAAAACTGAAGGAGCCTAATCTTTTCATTTCTATATTTACAGAAAAATTATATGAACAACCACGTAATATCTCAAGTATTTTTTTCAAGAAACTAAAAGAAACTATGAGAAGTCTCTCCTGATGCCCCAACACCAGCTTTAAGAAAACGCTCTCACTTGTTGTAGTGCTTTCATTTAAAGTACTTTGCATATGATACTTTGCATAAAAGGCATTATTGAGCTACCTTTGCCTCCTAAGAATTAGAAGAGAGAAAAGCACTAAATATACTTGAGGCGTCTCCGTGGGATAGTGCTCAGTTGTATCTTACATATAAATACATGAAATTACAGAAGTTCATCATGCTAATTTTGTGTAGGAATTGACATAAAAATGTATGATCTGTAGCACAAGGTAGAAATGTGAGTGCTGAAAAACACAGCTCAAGTGTCACAGCACAAACTGGGACAGTGTCACTCAGTCCTCCTAAGCTGCTCTCTGGCCAGGCTTACGCTGGCTGGCCTGTCCTTCTTGGTTAGCATTCTGTGTTACCCAAAGCCATATAAAACAAGACATACTAGAACAACAAATACACTTAGAAGAGTGTGGTGTTGTTTTTTTGGTTTCTTTTAATAAAAATGCATAAATTTGTTTTTTCTCACCTATGCGAGACAAGAAATTGCCAGAACCTATACATGAACCTGCCTATGCTTCCGTCATTTAAAACCCCCTCTTCCTTTGCTTCCCTCAGGAGGACTTCACTGGCACCACAATATGAATACTGCTTTCACGGCCACCTAAGCACGTCTAACACTGTTCAGAAACCAGGTTTAGCTGCTATTATAGCATCAAAGTTAATGATCTACCAGGTCTTATTTCCACTCAGGTAGGAGTAAGGAGAAGTAGAAGGATCTGCTGAAAAGACTGGCAGACACAAGACTTACTCTTGAAGAAAATCTACCGTCTGGACAACATGCATTTGTTTTAGTCATAAGAACACAGAAAACCAGAACTACAAAGTTACAATCAAGATAGTAAAATCAAGTCTTACCTTTTAACTGTTTTCTGATAGGTTTGCTTGGTTCAAGCCACCGCTGTGAAATGAAAAACTATTAGATGGATTAAAAATATTTACAGAAAAATAGTGGTTTTTTAAGTGCATCTGTGTGCATGAATATGTGTGTACACATACATGTGTATATATTTATACACACATATACATGCACACACATTTAATATTTACTATACTTACAGGTGAATCTACTGAAGTTTCATTTTGCTGTAAACCAAAATATTCCTTCTCCGTCACACCCAACTGGTTATAGGTCATATCCAACAAAATCTGTCCAGTGTCTTGTTTCTGAAAACAAGAAAAGTTTAGAAGTGAAACTCTGCAACACTTATACATTTTAAGATACAATTAATTGAAATAAATGGTTTTGGTTTTTTTCCTAATGTAACTCATGAATAAAAATAGCTGCTAATTCATCAGTCCAAAGCTTTTCAGCAATAAGGACTTTATTCTGATAAAGGTTTGGGTTTCTTTCCAAAATACATTAGGCATATGAAATTTCCTAATATGAACAGACATGTATTCCAGCCCTTGATGTGAGTGCAGAAAATTAATTATAAGCAGACCACCTCTCCCTTCCCCACAGTGGGAGCACTGCCCTTCTCCAGAGTGGCAGTCTGCAGGCACAGCTTGCAGACACGTGGGGCTGCTCTGGCCCCTGCTGTGACCACCAAAGCAGCATGCTGTGCTTCCACATCAGCTGATAAAAAGCAAAGTGAGTATACACTAGGATGGGGAAAAAAAAGGAGGAGGAAGCTGTGATCCAGCCATAAAATCCCATACTTCAGCCTGCACTCTCACTTGCCCCTCAGTGTCCACAAGCTCAGCTGCCATTCAGCCACCCCATTTTCTGCCTAGATGTCCCTCATGACAGGAATCACAGAAGAACTGGGGCAAAACAGTATCAAACAGGCAGCAGAGATCAGAAGTGCAAGGCTGGTATAATTTCCCCCAAATCAAACAAGAATATCCTTGCCATGGCACTGTGGAGAACAGATTAACCAACTTCTGCCAAGGAACACCTTGAACCAATTCTATTAAAAAAAACACCAAACACTAAATAAAATACAAAACCCCCTCAACAAGACTGCAATCCTAAAAATGCTAATAGGTAATAGATAGCTCACTGTATTTGGTTTGTGTGGCTAGATTTTGGTAGCGGGGAGGCAACAGAGCAGAGATTCCCCTGCAGCCCATGGTGCAGACCGTGGTGAAGCAGCTGTGCCTCTGCAGGCCATGGAGTCCCACAAGAGAGCCAGAGATCCACCTGCAGCCTGTGGAGGATCCCACACCAGAGCAGGTGGACACTTGAAAGGAGGCTGTGAACCCATGGGAAGCCAGCAGTGGAACAGGCTCCTGGCAGGGACCTGAAGACCCATGAAGAAAGGAACTCACACTGGAGCAGGTTTGCTGGTAGAACCTGTGACCCTGAAGGACTCCACCTTATGGAAGAGTGATCCATATTGCAGCAATTTGTGAAGAACTATGGCCTGTGGGAAGCCCGTTGGAGAAGTTTGTGGAGAACTGTCTCCTGTGGGAGGGACCCCACACTGCAGCAGGGGAAGGACTCCTCTCCCTGAGCACTGGGAGAAACAACCTGTGGCAAACTGCCCCAAACCCCCATTCCCTGTCTCCCTGTGCCACTGCAGGGGAGGAGGTAGAGCCTGAGAAGGAGGGATGAGTGGCAGGAAGGTGTTTTTAAGATTTATTTTACTTCTCATCCTGCTCCGATTTTCTTTGTAATAAATTCAGTGATTATCTCCAAGTTCAGTCTGTTTTGCCTGTGACAGTATTTGGTGAGTGCAAAGCTGTATTGCATCTTAGCTCTAGATTTTTATATACAGAATTGTTGGACAAAGCAAAAAACGGGCCAGTTTGCTTTTTTCTATTGAAAAAAAAGAAAATCAAAGAAAACGAAGTTTTCCAAATTTCTCTTTCCAAATTCCAAAGTTTAAGATTTTTCCAAATGTTTCTCTTAAAAGCAGAAATAATCTGCACACATAACCCCCAACCCCCTCAAAAAAACCAAAGCTAAACAAACAAAATCTCAGAGGAAAATTATTGAACTCCAAAAAGCACTTCATTCTTGAACAAAAATTCAGCTCTGGTTTTATTAAGTTCTGATTTCTTAAACAAATTTCTTTATTTTTTAAAATAATCACTTGAAACAAAGGACTTAATGTACAAGCACGATAGTGACAACATTTCTGTGGCTGGCCCCAGTCTTGCTCAGTAAGTGTGTTCACTTACAAACCAATTCAATTCTTTCCTTAAACCTTTTTTATAATACAACAGTCCAGTAAGTCCTGTTCAGAAGAAAGACTTTTATTATTTTTAATAGGGTACAACACTGTTGTGATTGAGTGCTTTAAACAGCAACATATTCCACAGTCTTCCCTTATCTCATAGGAGCATTCTTCCTATTTAAAAAGATGGGAAAAGAAAAACAAAACCTCAAGCAACAGACACCCACTTGGCCCATCTTATTTTGGAGGATGGAATTATTATTTTAGTTTTATTTTGGAGGATGGAATTATTATCATCCAACACTTTCTACTGCTGGAGCAGAACTCCCAGCAGCTCATTTGTGACTTGAATGCGCAATGTTCACTGAGCAGTGTTACTGTATCAGGCTGTTGGCCTCTTGTGAAAAGCTGCTCCCATTTTTCTGGAGTAAAGTCACATGTGGAGAAAACAATGTAACAACACCCAACTGTTGAGAGTACCTTTTCTCCTCCAGCAGTCCCCCGCCTTATTTAACTTTCAGAGCAAACAGTTGAGGTCTCACAATAAACGTGAGTCCACACAGGCCTGTAAAGGCTGTGTGGTCACTAAGAGCAGCAACATTGTCCCCTCCTTCTCTACCCCAGCTGGACATTCCCACTCCCCACCTTTCGAACAGGCTACCATTCCCTGGCATGGTCAAACCACAGCACTGATCAAATCCCACTTTTTTCTGAAATAGCATAGGCCTAAAATCCAGCTTAGAAACTGAACTGTCAGTGATAGGTAAGGACCACGCAACCATGCATTCCTTGTCACACAAAGCCATGGCACCATGTATCTGTAAGGCAGCTCTGTCCAGCACCATCAGTGACATTGCCTCCACCATGCAGACTGAGATTTGTCCATCAGAAATTATCCATATGTGTACACAAGAGGGCCCTATGGAAACAGCAGATGCCACTCTCTGAAATAATGGGCATTTCCTGACACCAGCAAGTTCATCCTTAGCACTGACCATATTTATTTCCTCAGGGTTAGGTTTTTATAAGCAGAATGTTAAAACACTTTCAAGAGTCATCAGGACACCTGCACAATTCAGAAGGCTAATTGCACACCTATGGTGCACACTTTTGACAGCACCTAAATGAGCTCCTAAAGTTATATTGTGACCAAAAGCAGTAATTACAGGGAATGGGACAGATACTTTGATGAAAGGAGTTCCAGTATCTCAGGTTTCATTACAAATAGGGCCGGACAAGACCACAGAGGGTGGATTCTTCTGCTAATTTTTGGTTTGAATTTCAACACTTCTTCACAACAGCATTATCTCCCAATTCCTTTCTCAGTTTCCATGCTTCCAATCTTTCATCCCAGTCCAGATGCCTTCACCTTGCCTCTCCCCACCCCCTCACAATTGCATTCCTCCCTCTCCCCCAGCATATATGAATTGCTAAGCCTTCTCACTGCTTCCCTGTAAGGACAAGCAAGCTCCCTGCTACGACATTCTTGCTCAGCAGTCACAGTTCTCTCTTTGCAATGTTCCCATGGGTCTCCCAACCCTAAACCCAGCTGTTCAGCCAGCACTAGTCTTATCCATCTACACATCTATTTACTTCTCTTCTGCCTCTCAACATTTCCTAGAAAAAAAATAATTTCCAGCACTACTTTTAAGTGGTTCCAGTCCTTGCCCTCTGATACTAAAAGCAGTTTTTTTCCCAGTGCCTAGATCAAGCACCCACTCCAGAAATCTAAGTAAAAAATGTTATTTTAAATTATTCAAGTCTTCTTGTTAAAATTCCAAGTTATAAGGGGTTTTCTTGTTTTTCAAGGGAATGTTTATTTCCTTAACTTTGGCATTGTTTTAAGAAACACTTGAATTCTTTTTCAGTCTATATGCCTAAAAATGACCACACAGCTCACGCTGCACAATCTTCAATTTACTTTGTACATTAACAGTTTGGAGACCTAGGTGTAAAGTGAGGCAGACTAAGCATGTCACACCACTGCTTCTGAATTTTGACATCAATTCCAATACAATTCATAGCCACAGCATATTCAGATATTACAATGTGTCAGGTGCTTTACAACACATCCTATTTTCACTCCCCTGTGCCATAGGAGGAGGGCAAAACAACACAAACACTGCTCAGCTATACTGGACATTTTAATCAAGTTCTTCTTAACCCTATCAAACATTAGAGCAAGTAGTTAAGATATGCCTAATTAAGCTCTTGCTTTTCTACAATGAAATTTTAAAAATTATGGATATTCCTTACTAGTCTGCACTTCTATAATAACACAAACTCTTAAGATAACCTTAAGAATTTCAAAGGTTTTACTGAAAAGAAATATTTTCAAAAAGTTTGAGTGTTTCCACCCTGAAAAGAACTTTCCATTTATTTCACCTTCATGACATCTACCAATCCTTATTCTGAACTGTTCAAAGCTTTGCATCAACCACCTCATAACCACACACTATTCACCTCCATTTAAATCTGTCTTCAAATCAATTACACCTTATGTTGGATAGGTCAAAAATTAATACTTAAAGCAGTCAAATAATTAACACCTATTACATTCTACCCATGCCACAACAAGTTCCCACAACATTTAGGGGATTTAAATTAGTCAAATTCAATTTTTAGTAAGTTAAACAATTGTGAAGAGAAAATAGCCCTTCATTATTTTTTAATGTAAAATACTGCCTAGAATCTGGGATAATCAAGACTCACTGCCCTAGGAACTGCATAAACTTAAGGTAAAATTGTTAGTTCCTTGGACTAAAGAGGTAAATATGCAAGTAAAGTTCTTCAGTTTGTTAACTTCTTCAAGGTAAGTGGTACAGAGTGACAATTTAAGAGGACAGTGCAATGTAAAGCATATTTCCCTGTCCTCTGCAGAAGCTTTGCCCCCACTGTCTGGTGATGATAACCTCCCAGTTAAACACCACCTAAGCTTTTGCAAATTCACTCTCACTTCAGACACAATACCAACTGCCCCTCATGTGCTGTTTGAGGACCTTTCCTAATTTAGCCTGTAACACTAATTTGCAACCAAACAGCTTGTGTCCTCTGGTCCTAAAAGATGCATGAGCTTGAACACAGTGCTACCACTTTCTTTTAATTTCTGCAGTAATTTTACACACAGCTAATTAGCTCTTCTGCTAACTCTGTCCTTTTCTCTTCTCGGAATTTATTTACCCACCTGATGCTCTTATTTGAGCTTGGAAGATTTTGTTCATCTAGAATAAACAGAACAGGCTCTTTCCTCTTTTCAGTCTTCTGCAGAGCATTCTAGTTGTACTTTCTATGCCTGCCTGACTGGAACTTTCCTCTTTTGTCTGCAAGTGGCCAGGATCCACATGTGACATTCCCTGGAGGGTTGCCTCAATGCCAAGACTAACATTGTTAATACTTCCTTGACACTGGCTGAAGATTCTTGCCTGGTGCATGAAAGCACTCACCTTTTTCAGAACAGTAACACACGAGCAACTCAGTCTGCAAACTGTTGTTTGCAACTGAAAATTGAGCTTATAAAAACATTACCTCATCTCATAAAAGCTATTAGTTTACACTACTGATTTCCCTCACTGCAATTACTCCTTATTCAAGATAACCTGCTACCTCATATTCCTGTATCTTTTTATTGTTAATAAGGCCTCAAACCTGATATTTTTGTTTTGAAAAAGTTTCAAGAGCAATAGGTTAATGAAATCTGAGAGACAAGAATTCTCTTTATGTCCTTGCACTATTTATTTTCACCAAGATCTACTGCCACCTCCTCAGCCAACTCCCTGTCCATCCCGTAACTCTTCTAGATTCCATACACTTTAGCACATATTTCCTGTATAAAGGTCATACAAAATATTTATCCAAGGACAGAGGTTTAACCCACTGCATTTCCTCTGCCTCACAAAATTATTTAAAACACACATGTATATAAGGTTAATCATTTCAGTTCTAACTTTGGAAAAATCACCCCTCTGTTAATTCTTTCCTTCAGCATTTATTATGAAGTCATGCCTCACAAAGGGCTAAGACTAACAAGCCTGCTGCAGGGCAGATCATTTTCTCAGTGTCCTCAAAGGCATCATCAAATTTCATACTGTCTTACTGCTTTCCAGTTGAGTATACTGACCCGTCTCAATACAAAACTAAATATTTGCTGCCAGCCTGAAACTTCATACGGCAGTTCTTTCAACATGCAGGGACACAGAGCAGCATTAAACTGTCTTGTACTATCAAACAGTACTGATTAGGAAAATCTGGTGACAGAGATGCAAAAATTCTGCGTATTGCATTTTTCTATGAGTGGCTTAAAATTATAAAACTCACACTCACAATCAAAAAGAACTTTTAAGACTTGTAACTCTGTGCATTATTTTAAATATACTGGTAGTAATTGTAGGTGTTCATTTTAACAATCATATTCCTTCTCAAATACTGGAAGAAGAAACTTAACTGAGGTGGAAGGGAAGGAAAAAACATTCCTTACAATTTGAGCCTCAATTCATGCAACTTTTTGAATTATTACAGCCTCATCATCTTATTTCTAGAAGGAAACCCTATTACAAAAAGCCAACTAGCCTAAAAGCAAAAATCACAGGTAATAAGACAAAAACATTAACTTAGATAGACAATGCAATTCAGAAGTGATCTGACGCTGTCAGTTTTATCCCTTCTCCAAAGTCAGTTTACTGGAATGACATCCTTCCCAAGTGGTCATTCCTGGTAAATGGGTCAAAGTAGAGCAAACCCAGAAAATTTCTGCATGATTATATCAAAAGTTACAGAAAAATTTTCATTATTGCACTATGTAATATAATAATATAATAAATACCTATTAAACACACTCAAGCATGGTATGTGAACGAATTCTGTATATATCAGAATGACAGCAAACATTTTCCCCAGGTGAAAAGCCTATGCATTATAGCCTTAGAACAAGACAGAAGTGACATCAGAGACAGAGGTGAGTTAACCTTATCACAAAACTGAAACACCTGAAGTTTTACTGGGAGCTTCATGAAAGCCTGGATATAATTAAAGTCGAGTGCAACATTCAGTACTAAATGCAGTCTAAATGTAGTTTTGAAAGAACATTTCCAATTCTCATCTTCCATGCACCTTCTATTCTTTGCCTGGACTTTGGACATGTTCCATCTAAGTACTGAAACACATAATGGTGGAACAAGAAAGGCCACTTCAGCCTTGCATAGTTAACATACATTTCTCTTTGGACTGTAAGCAATGTAGTGGAATGTGTCTGTCTGTACTCCCACGTGAACTTTCTTGATAATGATGACCTAAAACCAGCACACATAAGTTATACTGATGAACTCTTTGTGACATCATGAATACAAAATTCAGGTTCACCAGAACTGTAGTATAAACACCTTTAAATAAAAACAATGAACAAAAAAGCCAATCACTTCATTACTCTGACAAAGCAACAAATCCAGGAGAAAAATGGCACTGCTCTCTTGCAATTAAGTCTTTATTTACAGCTGGTCAGGATACCAATATTCTTTGGGATAAGTGACTAATAAGAACAAATTTTCAAAACGGAAATTATGTAGCTATCTTCAGGTTTCTCAATAGATAGAAAGTTCCTCTGGTTATATCCATATGCAAAATCTACCTTCCTTCTTCCTTTTTCCATTTCTAGGATACTTGGGTTTTATTCACCCTGCTACAGACAGAACCACTGGGAAAACAAAGTACCATCTGAAGTAGCATTCATCAGAATGATAAAGAAGAAAGAAACAGATAAGTATAACTACAAAAGTGCCATGCATTTTGTTAACAAAATTTGATGAAAATCAGCTCTGTGGGTTCTACAAAGATCCTGTTTCTAGAGAATGAAAAGAAAGTTTTATCTCTATTCTTCCTGTTCTCTTAAAGATGCAGTATTTTGAGATACCATGAATGTTCTACCATCATTTTAAAGATGTCAGTACTAGTTCAAAATTCCAAAATATATGTTGTTCCCAGCGTTGTAAGTTTAGACTATTTAATCTATTATCTTTCTATTAAATTTAAATCCACCCCATATTCCATAGTCTTGAACACATTTGCATTGTCAACAAGATAAAAGAAATGACAACATAGGAATATCTATTTGTTTAAACTTATAGTAAATTTATCTTAAGTTTCTTCTCACCCACAATGTTTCTTTTCTTTAATGTTATTTTTCTACATAATCTCCTTATGGCTTTGAAAGAAAGAACTCCTTTTGCAGTAAGAATTCTGTGTTCAGAGAGCTGCTCCATGACAAAGCAATGCTCAGTTGTTTTCAGTCCATTGTCATTAGAATGAGAGAACTCTCCAATTCCACTTATGCTATTAAGTGCACAAAGGCCAAGCTGCAAGCATTCTGCTTTTCCACTTTTACTTTCCACTATTTGTCATTGAAAAACATAATCCTGTCAATGAACATAAAGCCTACTTACGCATATGTGAATATTAGCCTAATGTTAGCTCAAAGCAGAACATCTATCCAAAATTTGAGCCTTCACAGATCAGAACCAGGTACCATTAGATCACAAACAACCCTGAAAAATTTCCAACCTTAATTTTCCACTGATAATGCTGCAGAGAAATGTTCAAGAGAAAACACTACACTTTACGCTTAGAAGAGGTGATCTTGTTCAGTTCCCATTCTCCGAACTCCAACAGAGGAGAAAAATTCAACATATTTCAGCAATAACTGTAAAAGCTGAGAAAGTAAAAAAACTAGAAAACATATTTACAATATCCACAAGACATAGTAGGTCTTTTTATCCATGTATCTTGTAACTATGTCTAGTCACTTCAGAAAGCACCTTCATTTTAATAATGTAGTACTACATCATTTAATACATTTCTGCTAATTTGTCTTCTGGATAATCATGCCCTGTGATATGCATATTTAATTTATTTAAAATATGGAATTGTCAATTAACCTGTCATCCAGAAATGAATTAAATGTGGAGAAAAACATCTTGATACCAGAAACAGTTTCTTTCTCTAAAGCAACACAGAAAGACTTCACCAGTGGGGAAAATCTGTTCAGAGCAAAACTTACTGTCCTTCAGTACATGGCCAACTGATTCCCAGACTGATCAAGGACCCAAGTTATTCTTTGCTCAAAGACATGAAACTGAATTATGTTGGCAATTAAAATAAACACACACACACACAGAGTCAGGCAAAAACTTCACAAAGCTTAATTTTTCTGCTAATGTAAGCAGAACTTGGACACAAATTTTCTGCAGCTGGCTGCAAACCCTTTTGAAAAATGGTCCTTATGACACTACCAGAGTGTGGCAAAGCCTATTCTTAGGCTGATATCAAGGTTAAATAATCAGGAAAGGCCATCCTCACCGAAAAGTGCAACCTCCCTCATTACCAGTATGACAGCTCAGTACTCAAAGAACATAAATCTTCTGCGAAACCTCTTCCTTTTTGTAGTCCATAATACAGCAGGGTAGCCACACTCCCTGCTTGTTTTAACTAGAGCAATATTGAGTCCTACATCACTCCTATGCAGTTCAGCATCACAGCTGCAGTAAAGGAGGCCCTTAGAATTCCTGGATGAAGGAGGTAACCAGCAGTGATACCCTAGGGGTATGCTGAAGGTAGGGAGAGAAATCAGTTGGGTTCGGAATTTTAAAAAATCATACAATGGTTTAGGTTGGAAGAAACCTTAAAGATCATCCAGTTCCAACTTCCCTGCCATGGGCAGGGACACCTTACACGACCCCAGGTTGTGCAAAACCCCATCCAGCCTGTTCTTGAACACTTTCAAGGATGGGACATCCACAGATTCTCTGGGCAACCCATTCCAGTGCCTCACCACCCTCACAGCAAAGAATTTCTTCCTAATATCTAACCTAAATCTACCCTCTCTCAGTTGGAAGCTATTCCCCTCTTGCTCTATCACTACATGCCCTTGTACAAAGTCGCTCTACAGCTTTCTTTTAGGTACCAAAAGGCTGCTTTAAGGTCTACATAGTTCCTTCTCAATGGTACCCGTATTGCCCGCACTGCCTAAAGCAAATTTCACTTGTATAGTGCGGGACTTCAGGGCAAGAACTAAATGTAAAGCTGTGTAACCATCTGTTTACAAAGAACAAATATACTACTATGCATGGATTTAAAAACATTTTTAATTCCTCATTTTACACAGATCCTTGTGTGAGGCAGGGTGGTGTGTTGCAATTATGCCAGCTCACTAACAGACAAGGCAATTCCTAGGGCATGCTGGAGACAAAGAATGGAAATTGTATACTAACATGTTGCTCCTTCTCTTTCTGTCCTTCTACCCCACTCCCCAATATTACACACATATATGAATACATAGCATGCAAAATACATACTAAGATGAGACTAATGCTGTATCTACTACAGTGAAAATAACCTTTCTATGCTATCAAATAATTTATATTTCAATTAATATCCAACAGACAAAGTTAAAAAACAAAATCAGTCTGCAAAGAGAACTGTAATAAGACTTGGGATAATACAACTTTCGGGTGCAGTTTTGAATGTCCTGTTGGAAAGCACCATGTACTCTAAGAAATGTAAACATATGTAAACATTTTGCTTCCTCAGCAAAATGCTTCTTCTCAAATAAGGTAAATTGGATAAAATAAGTATCATATAAAGAAATACACATAATTCTACTTAAATTTATCCACAGTTTTTCTGCATGGTCAGATAATTCTATTGAAAGTTGATTGAGAAGTGAAGCCATTTCCTTTGTTTTCATTAAAAAATAAACTGATATTTTAATCAGTACCAAAGGTTATAAACCTTACAGAATAAAAACACAGAGTACAAACCTCCATTAATCCCTGTTCCCTGCCCACACCCATATAAACAGACTCTATTGAAGTACAAAAGACTGAACAGAATAGTCCTACTGAGCCACAATGTCTTCACTGTTTATATCATCTTTGCATTTCAGAAAATATGTACTGACATCACTACAAGAATCTGTAAGGCCTCCTCCTTTCAGGAGGAGACCTTTTTACCAGTCCTTTGAAGGAGAAGCACACCCCAATTCGAGAGTTCCCTTTACATATAAATTAGTTATTCATAGTTGATAATGATCACCAGATCTGTTTCTTCGTGGGTTTTATATCATATAGAAGACCTTTTTCCAGATACAATCTTCATGCCATGATTTTATGACATTGAAGTTGGTTGGCTTGAAAATAAATTAAAATAGCACATTATAAACTCACTTCATAATCAGTAATTCTGCAATTTGTTATGGCAAAATTACATCTTCAACATCCTTTGGAAATACCAAATACCTCAGGGTGGCATATTTCATCTGCAGCTTTCAAACAAATTTCTATGTATTTAAAAAGAAAGTGGTTTTCTGAACTTACGTTGACTTTGAAGCTTTGTACTGAGCCATCCAAAAAGTGGACGTTACAGATTATTTCTGATCGGGTTTTCTCTTTTGGTAGCTCTGATGCTCGTATGTTATTTATCCTCCCACCTAAGGCTCGTAAACGGGAGTTCATAACTATTGCTGAATAACCTATAAAACAAAAATTATGTTTAATGACAGTTCTTACAATTATCTATCTTTGCTTTTCAGAGTAACCCACAACATCATGAAGACCCCAAGTTAACAAATGCTTCTTATGTAAAAGAATAAGTTGCAAAATTAGCTTGTTGTAAACCAGAACATAAATGCATACCTATAGAGGGGGCTCCCATGTTCTAAATGTGAACATTATCAAGAGAATCACAGGTAATCCTTGCAATGTATACCTTGGTTAGGCATGAGTCACTGCCTTAGTTTAAATCAGTAAAAAACCCAAACACCTACTATAAAGTAGGAAGGCAATGTCAAGGCAGGTTTTTATAATCTGTAACTAGGAAACCCCTTACCCCTTTTTACATTTCCTACATATTTTTGCATTTACAATACAAGTTTCACTACAATAATTCTGTTTACTCTCAACTGACAGAACAGTCTCGAGTTAATGCAAATCAGGTTCTATCAAGTAACACATTGTTTCAGGAATATATACACAAACACCATATGTAAGGCAAGCAGAACCTTAAAACATGTCAATATTTTACACTCTAGCATACATAAATTCATGAAGCCAGAAATTCATATCAAAGAAGAACATGCCGCAAGAAAAAAGTTATTTTGTTGTTTGGGCTTTTTTCTTTTTAAAAAAAAGTCTTCATGAAAACCAAAACTCTCAAAACCAGTGTTTACAAATTAAAACAAACAAAAGAACATCCCATCAAACAGAAAAAGCCATTCATTGAAATAAGAGGTGAATTCAATTCAGACAAGCCTGTAAACATTTCAAGCCTCTTTTCACTGGATCAGTTTACCAATTAACATCACAGCGTTTAAAGCCAGTTGGCAAGCGAAGCAGAGGATAGTTTTCCAGGTTAATTACCATAGCAATTACCAAACCATGCCTCACTTATAAGGGGACAGCTACAAAGGGACTTGCATAATATGAGTGTCACATAGACTGCTGGCCAAGCAGGATAGGGCCTATATGAGTACTAATTTGCCATCTCCCCTTTTTTGTGTATCTGCCTTAAAACACAGACTGGCTTTTCTTTTACTCAGCTACAGAAATTGAATTTAGAAAAAAAAAAAATCCCACTTAAAATACTGAAGCATTGCAGCTACCACACATCTCTTCAAAAGGGTAACATGAAAAGCATGAAGAGCCATGACATGTAAAATTATATAAAGTGGGGTTTTTGGGGTTGCAAAGGCAACAAAGCAGCGCAGTGATCCATCTTCACTCATCTATGTGTAATCTACACTCAGAAGCAGCTAAAACAATTGCCTTCTCATAGACAGCTCAGAAGTCAGACACACATAAGCATTCAACACTTCCAACAATACTCTCATAGGTTTTTTTGTCCGCCAATTGATAGTTCACCATTGTATATTTTCTAAAATCAGAACTGTAAACTGTCAAGACTCGTTTTTCAGCCAGCATGCATTTTTTTTCCTAGGAAAAGGTGTGGTTTGGAGGTTTTAGCTGTTTGTTTTCTCTGGCTCTTTTCTTTTGTTTTGTTTTTAAAGAAGGAGATAAAAAGGAAGATGTAATCTTTAGGAGAATTATGAACAATATTTCCTTATAAACCAGCAAACACTCATATTGCTTTGCAATTTTTCTTGATATGCAGTTTGCAGTTAATCACAGTATGTTAATTTTTATTTTTTTTATATCCAGAAAATAGGCTAATTCAGGAATGGTTGCTGTTAAATAAAACATACAATTATCCAATTATCAAGAGTATACAAAAAGGTGATGACAAACTAGGACTGTAGAGGAAGCCTTCAATCTCACATTCTCTAATTTTCTAGCAGCTAAGTTTTAAACTACTTATTCAGCACTGTGTTCACCTTTCAGCAAAAAGTCAAGTAACTACATGAATTATACCACAAAGTCTTTTCTCCACTGTCCACCTCAGCTGGCAAAAAACCCCTTCTCACTTACAGAAACAGCTCTCTACCCACTTGTCCACTGATGGGTAAGAGGAAGGTTATCCTTCACTGTGGGCCAGCCACCAGATGAGAATATTTTTGGCAGCCAGATTCAAGGCTTCATCAGCCTGGCCTTCAGGGCTCAGTCTGCATTGTGACGCCTAATGCCCCCAGCACACAGACTTCTCCCCTCCTGGGGAAAAAAGGGTATTTGACCCTTTTGCTTATAATCCCCAACCTCTCTTACACTTCCACCATTCCCTTTCTCTGTGCCCTAATTATCTTCAAACTTTGTCAGGCTTCAGCAGAGAGCAACATTCACAGGAGTCTCCAGCACTCTGCTCCTGATCTACCCAGAGAAAGGAAGAAAATAGTGCACAGCCCCTGAAGCCTTAGCGCAAAACATGCTGCAAGTTAAGCTACACTTCAAGACCCTTCAGACATTTTGATGCCTAACCCTAATCACTCTCCAGAAGAGCATTACTATTTTTTCAAGCAAATTATTTTTTACAATTTAGCTAGATCTTGCTACTCACTTCTTCAAACTTCAAATGCAGAAGCCAATACAATAGTATCAATAACATTCATATACGTATACGTGCTTGCTATCCAGAAAAACAAGAAAAAATCACCAACCAAAAAAGAAAGCTCTTACAACTGCAAGAAAATAAACCTGAGTAAGCCAATTGATGATTTTTATTTAAGTGACTGTGCATAGTCACACAAGAAATTACAGGTTCATTTCAAACCACGGTCTCTCTGTAGGAAGCCCAGCCTGTCTCCTGGACATCCTGAGCTATCCAAGAACTAACAGTAACACATACTTACATACTGCAGTTCATTAAAAAACAAGAGGTGCTTAGTTTGAAATTTATAGTCTTGTGCTCGATTTTCAAACTTACATTTGGTTTAACACCTTCAGGTGATCTGCTGGACGCTGGGTTATATGCCCAATGCCCCAGGTGAAGCAGTAAGTTGGAAATTCATCATGAGAAATTCAAACCTGCTAGTGAGACCAATTTGCATTGGGTTCACAAATGAAAAACTGCAATTCCTTTCTTTTTACAGTTTTATGTAAAATCACAGCAGCAACACAGAGTTCATGGTTTGTGCTTACGGCGTGCAAAGAGCCCCAGCTGGGGATGTCCTTGACAAAGCCAGTTGACCACAGGAGCTGTGCCAAGACAGGGACAAATGGCTGAGTGTTTGGACACCACAGCCATCAGTCAACCGGAGCTCAAGGGGCCTAATCAAGCCTTAGGAAACTGTCACCAGCTGGAGCCCCCAGCAGAGAAAGCCACACCTTCTACTTCCCACCTCCATGGCCTTGAGCACCACTGTGCAGAAGTGAGCTCCTGAGGGAGCAGTGTTACAGGTGTCACACAGCAGGAACCTGCCCACACCACTTTTCATGTCCCACCTCAGCGTGCCGCATGCTCAGCTGCAAGTCTGCAAGGAAACAACTTTGTGACTCCCTAGCCTAAAGAGCAAGGGAAGGAGAACAGGAGGCAGGTGAGCAGCGAATTGTTGGCATCTACTCCATGACTTTTCATCCATGTGTTTAAAGCTGTATTTTAAATAGGGCCAGGTTGCTGGAATGGCTTGAGCACCCCAGTGCAATATGTAGAAGCACACGAAGGAACCTGCAAGGGCAACTGCTTTTGGGGAAGGCAGAGGGCCCACTGAGATCCCCAGCAAGACCAGAAGCCGGCTCTTAAGCCTCAGCAATCACCCTCCAGCCCTGAGCAATCAGAACCAGCCATTACATGCAAATCTCAGTTCCTGTTTGTAGCCTCAGGAAGGAGGCTGATTCACAAATGAAACCAAAGAAAAAAACCTGTCAGACAATTTTGAACATTATCAACAAGTCAATACTTAAATATTTTTTCCCCTTTCCCTAAAATACACATGTCAAATCCAGGCAGTTGGGAGCTGTATTTTAATTAAACAAACAAACATAACCACCCCCAAAACACAGTTATTTTCACAATTACAAAGTATAAAACAAACATGTGGAATTCTATCCCATAATGAAATCATGCAATAGGCTTACAGGAGAAAAAAATACAAATACAGCTACAGAAAGAAGTTAATGTTTTCCAAGTACATTAAACACATTTCCGGACAAGTTTGGTTATGCATGCCTTCTCCCACAGTAATGCTGCAGTCAAGCAGAACAAAAATAACATGTTCTCCTCCTCTTTCGTATTGAAGACTGACTTTTAAAAATATTTTTTCCATACTAGCATTTGATTTCGTTCCAACTTGCTCGGAAATTGTTGTTAGAAAAATTTAAGACTCTATTATCAGTATAACTACCATTAATTTCTTTTTTACCAAGGAATAAAATCAAGGGCAGATCTGCTGAGTATACATTCAAGGATCTTCTACACATATTCATACTCTGTATAACTGTGAACAGTTTTGTTGGATTTGTGATTTTTTTTTAAATAAATCATTTATTACCTTCATTTCATTGGGTAAATGGGGATAATTTACTCCTGTAAGTGGTTGCATTCATGTTTTTTCTAGGAAGAGACTACTGCATTAAGTTTTCTCTGTTTATTATAGTCTTGACTGAAAACATTGGCCTCTAAAAAATCATATATATTGCAAAATCTGTGGGAATGCAATTTATGAAAGGCTAGTGCTTTTAACCCACTTTCATTGTCTGAGTGACCATCTCTGACAAGGAAGGGGAAAACTGTAGCACTAAAGATATGCCCAAGTCTTGTATGTCCTTTAAACAACAGTTACATTTTCTGGTTATCTGTCCCTTTACTTAAAAGATACAAAATAAATTAAATGGGAATAGTAAGAGGTAGAACAAACTAAAGGTGTCTTTCTAACAATGCATATCCCTAAGACAACTGATACAAATGCTCTTTAGCATGCATCAGCCCATGTAGTCAAGAATTATTCACACATCTCAAAGCCATATCTATCATCAGTGCATCTTGACGACAACTAAATTATTCAGCCAGATTTTCCAAATAGAAGAATTAGGTTTAACTCACTATCTATGAAAACCAGCTTCTGCTTTCACCATCTGCAGAGGAAATACTTCATATTTTCTACATTCCCAATGAGAAACTAGATGCCTCCCTATTAATAAAAAATTCAGTTCTTTTATTTCAGAGGAAAATCCCAAGAGGTATTGACCACAATACAAATTACCAGGCTGCATAGCCTTACTTAGAACAAAAATAAAGGTTAATATCGACATTGAAAGTTGGTGCATGTGTGTAGATACACAACTTCCAAAGCAGTAGCGGCAAGTTTTCAAACCATTGCTCCTTAAGAAAGGCAGCAATATCGTTATAATTGAGACTCTTCACACCAAGGTTAAAATCAACATCAATAAAATTAAAGATTTGGCTTTCTTATATTTGCTTCCAGTGGCTGACACCTGTGATATTTTCAAGTACAGCAAAATTATTTATCTGTCATATAGGTAACCAATAGGTCTACCAAAGCATTCTAAGAATGTTATCAAAAATTGCACTAGTAAGGCTTAAATCATTCTTGTTATCATCTTAAGTTTTCCAGAAAAATACAGCCTATAGGCAGAGATTCTTCACAGAAAATTAGTCCATATAAGCAAAAAACCAGGCATTTTGAAGTTATACCTTAAACAGGTATAACACGTATTGCCAGCTCAATATTTACCAGAACTAGTACAGAACAGAGCAAAGAAAAAACATCCTTCCGCAGTAAAATATAATGATACCTCTTCTTCATTTAATGGCCCTTAATGCTGGAGTTCACCCACAAATAAGCCTTCAGGGTGGACCATATACACTACGACACCTCTATTTGTTTATTTAGAATGTACTTCAAAGCATTTTAGTTTCAATGAAGGTCGTTACAAGGGAAAAGGGCTTGTTCTAAAAACAAAAACCAGACCACAAGTAATTGTGAATACTCTTTCCTCCTCTAATCTCCACAAAATTAGAATCTAGCTTCTTATTTCACTTTTAAAAGCCAAAAAGTAAATAAAGTAGATTTGTTCCTATGTCTAGAAATCAGGTTCCTACCTATCTACAGTAGTCATTGCCTCTTAGAAGAGAATCCAATATATGCAGTTGAATAAATTTTTAAAAATCTCCACACCACTACAAGATGTTAGATGTTTAATTAGTACCTAAAATGAAGTTATTAAATGGCTTTGCAAGCCCTTCCTGCACTTCATTCAGCTTTTCATTTTAACACAACCCTGGTAAATCCATATTGCAAAGTTTTTTCATGGGAAATCCAGCTATTTTAAATTCTGGATTCAGCAAGTTCATGCATGAATGTCTAAGACAAACTGGAAGAGATGGATGGGAGAGGAAATATGCCTTTTAGTTCTAGCATTATACTGTATCCTGACTGACATGTCACTGAGATCCCAATAAACCAATATAATACTGAAGGTAATGCAAGCAGTGTGAGCAGCTGCAGTACTTGGTGCAGATAAACCATGCACCACAGTAAGCGTCCCAGTCTTATTCCAGTTCTGCTGCCTGGGATCTACGTACACTCATGCAGCTGGATTGGGAACACCATTTCTGTTGGGGATCATCTTACAGTGACAGAGTAAAAACACTAAGTGAATGAATTATCCTTAAAAAGGGGAATAGTCACATCAGATGTTTTTTCTGTATTTATATATTGCATATATATTCATTCCAAGACAAGTTTTAGAGACAAAGATTCCATTTCAACTTTTTGGAGAACCTTCTTCCTCTCTCCCCTCCCTTTTTGACAAAGGTTTGCTTTACCTGCAAAGATTTACCAAAAACATTTTTACCTGAAGAGTCTTAAAACATGCACAGCTTTAGGCATCCCAACAGTTCTTGCTGTTAAGACTGAAGCAGCAGAACAGGCTGCTATTACAGGTTAACAAAGATTATTTGACAAATATAATCATAGTCTTTACATAGTAATAGCCTTCGGTCAGAAGAATTATCCCAGCCTTTCAGCAACATGTTCAGTAGCATGGACTGGTTATCTGAAAACTTAATCTTGAAATCAGATAACCTAAAGGTAACTAAATTCTAGAAGAGCTTATTGGTGGAAAAACAATACTGACCATCAATTTCAGTGTTGTTCAGAACTTGTGTTCTTAACATCCTTTATTCCAACTTCTGAGGTAAATATTTTGGTCATATTTGCAAAGGATCAAACAAGATTGTACAAATAACTCCTCAAACTTCAAGGGTATAAATCTGGTCATGCCAACTTCACAAATTTTTTTTACATATATAGAATAAAATCATGCAGGTAAGACATTGTAGGATCTAATGTGTCATTTCAAAGACCATGAAGCATTATTGCTAGACCTGAGACACAGGATTAGCACAAGTACAGAGATAGTATCTACTGCATGCAGAATGAGTGAGAGCAGAAAAAAAATAGTGGGAAGAAAAAGCATCTGCAGAGATCTGCTCCCTACACTATGAAATACAGATGAGAACCAGACACATTTATAATGCTTTCACATTTGTTGCAGTTCTTATTGCTCACATCGCAGATCTTTATAATGCTTATTTTTAAAAAACATATATAAAATAACACTTTCAGCCAGTGTTGGGGGCAGTAAACAGCACCCTGCTGCACTTCCTGCACCATGCCAATCAAAGCATTCAGGAACTCTATGGCTTCCTCTATTGCCTGCCTCAGCTTTAAGCAGACCACAGCACAAAAGAAAGCCATCTCACTGAAAAATGCAAGGGCTATCACTACTTTGTTTCCCAAATAATGCCTTCAAGAGGTAACTAACAATGTTGCATGAATTCAAAATAAAAACTGCAGAATGAAAGCCGAAGTTCACCTTCCTCACCTTGGTAGAGTCTTACACTATCAACACTAACACACAAGAGTGGAAGAACATGAATGCTGAGTCAAAGTGAAAGCTGAGCACCATAGTGCCCAGCTACCAAGATTTCCAATAAATATATTAGTTTACATAGAATGAATAATTTATGCGTTCAAATTTTCAAAACCAAGTAGGTAAGCATTCACCACTGAAATTTACAAAGCCAAGCAACTAAAATATTCTGAAACCTCAGTTATCAAATTAATCACCATATGAAAACTGAAATACAAAAAAAGACCTCATATTCTAAATAGCAGGCAATAAACTGTGTGTCCTGAAACTTTTGTATGACACATAACATGAAACAAGAACCATCATGTCAATTTTCCTGCCAAGTAAAGTTGTGATATTTAAGCAGAATTTTAATCACCTGCATGACAGATTGAGGAAGAGATGTAAAAAAATAACCAAAGCTCTAAGGATTAAAATATATTTCCAAACCGTGCTTTTAGAGAGTAATTCCACTTTTTTACTATATCCATAGTATGATACTAATCAAACAGTCAAGAAACTACCTGTGCCACTTTTACTGGTTTTAAAACACAAAAAACACCTTAAAGTAAAACAAGGATTATTCACACAAATCACACACAATCCAGTATGCTTGCAGGTTAATATTAATCTCTACCTCCTGTAGGGTAACATAAATAAACACATATAAATTTCACTTTTGAGAATGTTGCTGAGAATGTCAGAAAAGCATCAAGTGCCCATATAATGTTCCCTATGTGAGACATGCTCTTCTCTGATAGTAACTTTGAACTGTTGTCCTCCACCTATGACTACTGATATACATTGAAACATTTCACTTGCCAATGTAGCATGATGATGGCCTACCAAAAAAAAAAAAAAAAAAAAAATCACAAATTGCAGATAATGCCTCGTATGAGTACAGGTGTGTTAAAAAAAAACCAACCAAACACGAGCTTTCCAAAACAGGCCTTTCCTCATATCTCAAATACATGTCTAAAGAAATTTTTTCATGTATAAATTAACCAGACAAATAAAAGAGATCTTTTTATAATTTTTGCCTCCAATTAACGAATACATTTTGCACATCAAAGCTACAGTTATCAAAGATTTCAGTCTTTTCAACAGGACTGATGTCATTGTACCTCAAATGTCATCCTCTTTCTTCAAAGCAAAAGAAATTTAAGCTGTTTTTTAAAGAGCAGGAAAGCAGCAGATTGTAGACAGAACAGAGTATAGACTGAACGCAAGGCTGTGAATCTAAATGCTCACATTCTATCTCTGATGTTGTCACTATTGACATTTTGTGAAATGGTCGCTTTCCTCCTCCCCAAATTGAACATGGATCATGACGGAAATAATTGCCAAAGCATACTTTTCAAAACCTTGAAAAAGTAAGGGGTAGGTAACCGGATTGTAGATACACTTAAGAACTTGTTCTTCACAGAAGGACTGAATGGCCCTTAAATCTGTCAGCTCAGAAGGATGCTGCTGGCAGTGGTGACTGCCATTTGTTGCCAAAGGGGAAAGTAGGAGAGAAAACACCTTAATCATGGCTGTGAGACTATTAATGAGTACTAATGCCACAGAAAGCTAACTCCACTTTTAAAGAAAACAGAAATTCCACACAACATTCAGTGCTGGATTGTTACTAAACTTGAGAAATAGCCTGAAATTGCAGAGTCTGAAGTTTCCTTCGTGCGTGGACACAGCTGAGTAGCAGATCAAGACCTGCCACTGTTACTTGGTGTTTTCCACTGTGCACAATACCCAATCTGCTTCTCAACACAACAGAGGACTGTATGCCATTCAAACTTGGGAAGAAAAAGTCCCATCACTGGCAACAAAAAACCCAGTCCATACTTTTTGCAAGAAATCATTCCAGATCTCAGAAGAAAGCCTGTCTTGTAAATTGTGTTAATGAACAAAAAACTCTTCATTTACTATGAATTATCTTTCTGAACCCAGATATTTCTTTTAAACCTTAAAGCTTAAAACTTCACAGAACTGTTTTCTATACATTCCTGTTTCATCTATTTTATAATCCACATTCTGTCACAAGCCTTTGAAATATATTCCCTTAAGCATAACAGAAGACTTCTGTTATAAAACCTATGGCTTCAAAAAGTCCCCAAAGGGATTTGGAACACAAAATTGGCAATCTGCAGTTAACCACAGAATACTCTTGAAAAAGATAAAATGGTAAAATAACCAAATCACAGCAATTCTTCCTTTACAAGAAAAAGGAAGGACACAATAGCAATCTGGAAATTGAAAGTTATGTTATGAAGGGAACTTCAAGCTCTACAGACAGAAAAAAGTATTTCTTTCAGAGACTACAACTCTATTATTCAATTTATCCTCCAGGACAGTCCAAAATTACAAAAGTTCAGGAGATTCTCAAGTCCCACAAAACTAGTTGTGTTGAAGGAACTACACAAAGTTCTACTTCATGACCTTCAGGAAAGAATTTGAAAATGTACTGCAAAAGGCTTGCACCTCAGAATCAAAACCTAAATAACATGATAAAATTAAAACACCTCCTGATACTTTGATCATAACTTCTTGTTGTTACATATTCAGAACAACAAAACTGAAGATGTTCACATAAGAAGTTTACTTACCATGTGAGGGGACTAAGGGAGAAGAACACCTCCAGAAAATTTACAACTTTTTACATGGATGTGTAGTGAGAGGAAAAGGGGTAATGACTTTAAACTAAAAGAGAAATTTAGATTAGATATTGGGCACAAAATCTTCACTCTGAGGATGGTGAAGGTTGCCCAGACAAGTTGTGGATGTCCCATCCCTGGAAGTGTTCAAGGCCAGGCAGGAAGGAGCTTTGAGCAATCTGGTCTAGAAGGTATTCCTGCTCATGGTAGGTGGTCTAGAACTAGGTGATCTTTAAGGCCCCTCCCAATCCAACCCATCATATGATGATTTGTAAGTCAAGAAGACAAAGCAAATACACACTGTGAAAAGCCAGTCTGGGAACATCTGCACTTTGTAAACACTGGCCACAGATGAACAGTTTTCTGCCATTCTTTCCTATCTTCATCTCATCTTCCACCCCCATTTATGACTAACAGACAAATTTGTATTTTACCAAAGCACATCTCTTTCTTCCCTTTTCAGTTTTTTCCAGAGACTTCAAAACATCTAGTGTCACAAGAATTTGTTATCAATAAGATCAAACTGTTCTCCAGGACCTGCAGTAGACCTGACTGCATTTCTGTAGCTTTTGCACAAGTCCTGCTCCTCCTGCACAAAGACAATAGTCAAACAGAAAAAAGCTACACTGCCACCCAAACTAGCTAGTCATTTTTCCAATTCTTGCACGTGCTCAGATGTCCTCACTTTAAAAGAAGAAAGTAATTCCTGCACACAGTGAAGAAAAAAATAGAGTAAACATACTACAGAACAAGTCCTAGCTTGCAAACAATTTGTGCTTTCTTGTTTTCCATCAGTATTTAAACAGTGTATGTTTCAGACTAGCAAAATCTAAACATTTACATCTTTACATCCCTGTTAAGCAATTTTTTCACCACCCCACAAGATTAACACGCACCCTGTGACCATGGCACACCACACCAGAAGCAGACCGCACCAAAAAGCATTCACCTAAAATAGATGCTCCTGCATCTTCCCTCCACTTCAAACCCAGTGGCAGCTATCTTTTGGTCATTTTCTTCCTTTCAACACATCCATTAACTTAAGCCCCCAAAGAGCCACAAAGCAACCTTGCAGTCAGGATTCAACGCAGCTTTGGTGCCAAGCTCAGCCAAAGGCTGCAGGCTGGCTGGACTGCTGTGTCCTTGGCAGCCCAACACCTCCGTGGACCAGAGAAGGCAGAGCACCTCTCCACCATCATAGGGTGGGTGAGCATATTGGGCCAGCTTTAGACAAATACCTGCTAAAACTTCTGCCACAAGGCCACCAAAGTAGAGTGAGCAAGAGTCATGCAAACCACAGCTGGAATTTGGGGGAGTAAAATGGAATGAGTTAGAGTGAGATTTCGTAAAGGAGTCTGGTAAAGAACTTCTTGCTCTTGAGTGAAGTACTTCTTTGGGTTTATTGGGGAAGGTGGGGAGGTTGTTATAGCTTTTTTGGTGTTTGGTTTTTCTTCTCCAACTCTTCTACTGACATATAGCATTTATACAAATAATTTAAGCCCACTTAGGTAGTTTTTGTTTGTTTTTAACACAGTGATCCAACAAATGGGCATTTATAACAAAGCCTCCTGTTGCATCTGAAGTAATGCAAGTCTCTTCAGCCTTGTGTTTACAAGGTCATTAAAGCTCCCATGTACAGCCAAGATCACATAATTTACAGAATTGAACCATCTAATTTTTGAGAATGCGTCCCTATGTATCAACTGCTGCTATTTTTCAGAGTCTTTAACTCAGAGGCTAGTTTGGTTTTTAAGTTTCAAATCATTCAATGCACAAGACAATGCCAAGCATTTTCAAACACACACACCAAATTTTGCCGACTGATCTGACATTCCCCGAGCCTTTCTATTTCAGTTTTTGTATTCCTGGCTGGCAGGTAGAATATTTATCTACTTCCCACAAAGCAATCTTAGCATGCTGTGGCAACCGATTACAGAGGAATGCAGGCACTAGGCCAGCATTGCTGGTTTATACTGAAACAGGAGCAAAAATGGAGAGCTCCGCTTACAGTGCTGAGATCCGGTATCTCTCCCAGTCTCCTCACTGCTCAGCACTTTTGAAAGGCAGAGGTAATGGGCAATGCCCTGCAATAGGCAAATTCCTCAAAACCTAATGTGGAAGGACTGGGAGAGGTAGAAGGAGTTGACTGCAGCATCTCATCTGGTTAGAGCTGTGACAACAGAACAGCTGGAATGAAAAACAGAAGTCCACAACTACTAATGCTTTCTTGCCTTCGTGTGTCTTTCATAACCCTGCAATATACCAGAAATGCATTTTAAAGGAAAAGCCCCAAAACAAGGACTACTTGAAAACACAATACTATATTTCTAGTTTTGCTTAAGACTCGTCAATTGACCAAAAGTAAGCAGTACAGCAAATCAATGACAAAACAGCCTTTTTTGCTGGAAATAACTGATCATCGTGAGAGTTTTAAAGGAGAAATTAATTTGGAATGGATTCTTTGATGTCATCAAGCTTATTTTACCTTAGCAATTAAATAAAATAGATTAACAACTTGATTTTGAAAGCTATTAGCTAAACCTTTACATAGATCTCTAATATTTAAGCTTACGCTGTAATCAGTAACAAAGGTAATGACCCCTATTCCAGATTGCCTACCCTAAATTACACCTAAATAAAAATACTCATCTTAGCTTATTTAATCTTACTTGCTTTCCTAGTGCAAAATGTACTTGTCATGACCAAGTAAGTGGTCTGCTTGCCCACAAGAGCTTTCTGAATGTGACATCAATATTTACACATGCTGAATGCTCTCAACTGCCAACCGATCTTTGCAATCAAAGTACAAATTCCGACCTATACCACATACACTTTCCTGCTATTAATAAAACCCAGAATTTCACCTAAGCAAGTTTGTCCCTTGCAAAAATGGGGTGGGGATTCAGCTTCTGCATGCATTGCAAATTAACTGCTAAATCTAGCCAAAATTTGCAAGGTATGTAACTCTCAACCAGGTTAAATTCATGCAGCAGCATAGAGTCCCCCTCTTGAAGCAATGCAACAAGAACAGAAATTCTTTCAAAGTAAAGGCAATTTGCAAGACTAGAAAGAATAACTGGTAGGACAGTTTTGCTGGAGATTGAATGCAATGACAAGCTGGCTGCCTACCCTCAGCCAGCCAACACAAAGCAGCCAAAATGAATCACAGAAGCATGTCTGGAAGGGAGGTCTAGGAGAACTTCATAGCAAAGCTCTGGCTGGGAAGCACTTCAAGACCTTGAGGAAAAATCAAAAAGGGAATGCCTCTTGGTTTATTTTTTATTGCATTCATGAAGAAAGAGCTCCCCTTTCCATAAATTTTAAAAGCATTATGTCAGATGATGTTCAAATGTAAAAATAAATCAGAACTGATAAGACTAATTGAATCAGGAACTAGCAGAGGCTCTGAAGAATATAGGGGGTTTCAAGTAGAATAAGCAGAAGACCAGACATAAAAACATAATGGGATGGAACAAAGCAAATGGTAATGGGTATGACAACCATGTAGAGACTGAAGGATAAATTAGATGAGACAGTAGAGGAGAATTACCTGGCATCTTTAAAACAATGAATGAAGTTTGCACCTGAAGAACTAGATCAGTGCCAGGCAAAAAAGAAAAAAACGTATTTAGGATTTCTACAAATTCCTACTACTACCATTAAAAGAAAAAAAAAAGGAGAGTGGTTAAACCACTGATTATTGTGAAATAAAAGATGGTGTTTGGGGCTTTTTTTTTTGTTTGTTTTGGGATTTTTTGGGGGATCATGGTTGCTTGGTTTTTTAAATGCCCTTTGAAGTTTCAGTATCTTTTTTGGGTTTCCCTTCATTAATTTTAGCTAGTACAATTTCATGCTGAGTCTGAAGTGTTTCCTTGACAGCATCCCCTTTTAGTCTCAGCCAATCTCAAACAATGTTATCTGCACAGCTGTGTGAGGAGTCAGATGCATCTCATTCAACTATCTGGGATTCTCTTACTACTAAATTTGTCCCCTTTTCCTCCAACATGACTCAAATTCTTTGTGTATGGACAGCTAACAGTGGCCACATACACACATTAACTTCTGTGCTAGACATGCACTATTACACTTAAATGCAGGTCTTAAGTTCTTGTTTTACAGATGGTTTGATCTGTCACAGTATAAAATATTTTGCCATCATTCACTTTTAATGCTGCAAGACCAGCCCCTCAGCTCCTCCTTATCAATATCTCCAGAAGGAAAGGGAAATGAAAACCTCGGAAGAACAAATATGACAACTCTTTCTGGTGGTATTATAACAACTATCATCACAGACCATACTAATTACTTTCTTCTACCCCAAGCTTTCAGTATACAACAGTTTAACTGACTGTCACTTTCTTATCTCCAAGACCTTTTTGTTCAATGACCAATAATAAACTATGAGGGTAAAAACTGGCAACATTGTCAAAGATGTACAAAATTAAACTAGTACTGTAGTGTACTAAGCTTGTAAGAAAGAAATGTGCATTCTTACTCATGTAGGTTGAACCAGAAGAATCATACTGTAATTTGCTCCAGAAAAAAACCCAAAACTGTTTTGATCAATTAATCAAACATTTGGAACACAAAAATAGCAGAATATCAATGTAGTTGAAGTAAAATTAAATCCTTGTGACGCTGTAGCATTTTTTCCTAAATTTAGAAGTCCAGCTACTACCAGGTGTTATCAAACTTCAGAACTTCAGTATCAAAATACAACTCTCATTACAAATGCAGTACAGAAAGGATTAAAAAGTTCAAAAATACAGATTTCAGATGGCTACTTTCCTCTGGTTTTCAGCCATGCAAACCTCCAAAAGAGGCTTGAAAACTGAGCTTGGAAGAGAAGCCAGGCTGTGCTGGGCCCACTGCCACCCCCAAAAGCGTGGCTGCAGGGCCTCCAGCCCAGCACACCCTGCCCACTGCCGCCGCGACACCGTCGGACCGCCTCGCTCCAGGAACACGGAGGTCCAAGCTACTCATTAACCAGGGCCGGGCAGGAGGCTCCCAAACCCCACCTGGAGATGGGGGTGTTTCCAGAGCACCTGCGAGCTGAGCCAACACAGCGGGCTCACCGCCCTCTCGCCCGGAACAAACCCCAGGGCAGCCTGCGCTCTGCCTGCCTCGAGAAGTGCGCTCATTGCTGCTAGCAGGCATTCAAAACCACCAACTCCTCTCTTCTAGCACTAATCCACTTGAAGGTCTTTTCTCCCCTTCCTTCCCTGCCCTGTTAAGGGGAGCTGTCACCTAAATTATAATATCTGTAATTGTGCAAACAGTAGTTAATTATAAATCTAGCTATCCAGAGAAAGGTGACAGCACACCAGTGCCTGGAGCAGCGCTGTATGTTTGAACGCGGTCTGTGATGGCTGCAATTATGCTAAGGAGTCATGGAAGAATAAGAAACTTCTACATCAAACATCTCTTCTCAAAGGCAAGCACAGTGCAAGCACCTTGCTCCCGACTTCAAGAGCAGGTCCTAAAGCGGTTAGGTGCCAGGAGAAAAAAAAAAAAGGTAGGGCTGATCTAAATGCAAAGAAAATAGAGACATAAAATAATTTAAACAAGCAACAAAAAAAATAATTACTCATTAGAAACACTAGGTAAAAAAACACAAAGTTTTTATTTAGAGAAATGCTGACCTTGTAACTGTTTTTTTCCCCTGCTTGAAATACTTTTACTAGCTTAATGAAAAAGAAAAAAAAAATTTAAAAGAACCTGAGGAGTCATTATAAAACAGGCTTGTAAAGTATATCCTTATATACAATACCGTTTCTATTGCAAAGTTAAGCACTGGAAACAGCATCTAAAAGTTGCTAGATAAACTCAAGCCAAATCAGCACTGAATCAAGTAGTCCCTACACCTAATTTTACTTGCAAATCAGTCACAAGTTAACATAAAAGGTTTTGAATATTTAAGTATACTTTCCCATGAAGTAGCTTACAGGATTTTGTTATCTCCAGTAAGAGATACTTAATTTCCATTCTGAAAGCCAGGTCTAAACTTTTAGGTCTTCTGCAGCACTGTACAGATTTCATATAGTATACACACAGACATCACCATGGATCTCAGGATTATTTCCTGAACCAGTAGACAGCAGAATTACCTTGGCAAAATTTGAAAGGCTTAATTTGAAATGTCATACAGGGAATTTCAATAGATTACATTGACTTTGTAACAATTTCTACAATGAACTGCTGGGACAAAACCGAAAACACTTACACCAGGAAGGCCAACAACTACAGCTGGCCATTTTGGAAAACAGACAGACAAATTTTTAAAAAAAACAAAACCCACCAACAAAAATACCCAGAAACCAACGACAAACAGGATATATCTACTTCAAAGTGTTGTGAAACAAATACAGCTCCACCATTTATAAGCTTAACAAGCTCAATTTGTTCTGCAACAAACACATCAATATACATGTTATGTTCATATATATCCATATGCATACACAACATGCAGTCAGCCATAAAATCTTCATAAAGGTATTCATCATTTGCACATAACCAATAATAAAGGGGGAAAAGTATTTGCTACTAATAGTCAAATGCTTCCTAATGAGGTTTGAAACTAGGTTTTTAAATGCTACTCAAGCAGCATGGTGTGCATCAAGCAAAATCCTTATAGGATGCAAAAAGCTCTTTCTGCTCTCATAAAAGTAAAAATAACTGAGTTTTAGCATTATAGCTATTTCTCTAATATAGAACAATGTAAACTTTTAATAAGGCTATCATTGTGTACTGGCAACAGTATTACATTGGTGGACCAATTTCTCACATTTATTTTCAACAGAAAAGATATCTTTTATTTTAACAAGATTAATGTAATTTTCATTATACTATCACCAATATTTTAGAAAAACATGGCTATATATGAAATAGATCACAGAATCATAGAAAAAATCTAGGTTGAAAAGGACCTCTGGAGATCATCTGGTCTAACTGTTCTTGAAAGTAGGGCTTTAAAATAGATTTTCCAAGGTCCTATCAGGTCAAACCTTGAATACTGGCAGCAAGGAAGACTTTAATACTTCTCTACATAACCTATTCCCAGAGTTTAATAGTTCTCAAAGTAAATATTATTTTTCCCTTAATATCCAGGCATCTAATTAAAAAACAACAAAAACCATGAACAAAATGAAAAAAAAAACAGTAAACAACATAAGCCTCCTGCAAATAAAAGCATAATATTTGAAGTTAATGTCTGCAGAATATTTATTTCAAGTAACTACAGCTTTATAACAGAAGTAACTGGTCAAGTCCTATAACAACTTGGTAATATATCGGTGATCCCTTTTGGTGAGTAACTGGCACCATCCACTGTCCTAGAGAGTCACACAGGATGCCTCTGAATATGCACCTACTACTACTCTCACCTCTTAGGATTCCAAGCTGCCAGTTCTCCAAGCGTGAGCCCTTCCCCTGTTCTCCCAGATCCCAAGCCTTTGTGAGTCCCACACATTCCTCCATACTGCCAGTCTTGCCCAGCTGTCCGACAGAGGATGTAGAAAGCACCACGTAGGTAGTGACTGAACATCAGTCAGGCTCACTCTCTGCCACGTGGGCAGAGCAATACAAACATCTGCAGAGCCTCACACAGAAGCCCCAGCCCTAGGGCAGGCAGTAACCTCTTTATATAGTTCGCAGCTTGATGTCTTTAACACATTATACCTATAAAACGTGTTGAAACTAACCAACAGAACTGGACATTACTGGTGCGGGGATGGACAACCACCACGCTTTTTAAACAGCAAAACTCAGGAGCTGAGTGTTTATTTGACCCAATGTTGCTTGAGGTCAGCTGACAGCACATCAAAGTTAAAAGTATTTAGACACAGAAACTTGCACCTCATTTACTTGTCACACATCAACTGCCAAAAGGGATCTCAACAGATGGAAAAGAAGGACATTAATAAAGCCAGGCTCCTCATGCTGTCTGACCTTATCTGCTGGCAAGAGGCACATTTGCTGATTGCCTTGAAGTTGCCATCTAATCAATCCAGTAAAACAGGCTTTTTTTATTACCCATGTTAAAAGTTCAACTTTCCCTTATAACATGCAGATGGTCGTAAAGCCAGTTTTTCTCCACACTGCCAGAAAAGCAAAGCAACCGTGCTTTAAGGAGTGCTGTGAGCCATCTCTAACAAAGAGAGGCCATTTCACAGCTCTGGGTGCCAGCACGTGGCAGCCGAGGACCACTGATACTCGCAGGACTCCTGCAGTGCTGTGACCATCCACACAACCGAGGTGACACCTACAGGAACACTTTCTTCGGAGTTTCTGCAACATTAGGCCTACAATCTACTTTGTAAAAAAAAGTTATAAGGATAAGCATAGTATTTTAGGATTAAAAGTAATTTTACCTAATTAAATAAACTACGCCTTCTAGTCCCTAAAGGGGGACTAGAAGAAAGCTGGAGAAGGAATCTTTTGCACGAGCATAGTGATAGGACAAAGGGGAATGGCTTTCAACTAGGAGAGAGTACATTCAGATCAGATATCAGGACAAAATTCTTTCCTGTGGGGGTGGTGAGGCAGTGGACACCTCATCCATGAAAGTGTTCAAGGCCAGGTCTGATGGGGATTTGAGCAACCTGGTCTAGTGGAAGGTGTCCCTGCACACCACACAGAGGTTGGGACTTGATGATCTTGAAGGTCCCTTGCAACCCAAACCATTCAATGATCCTATGATGATAAGCAGTGGAGGAGACGAAACCATGTTTGGTTTACATTAATGTGTTTACATTAATGTGTTCTTTTTATAAACCTCTGGGGGACAGAAGGCAGAGGCATGAACATGGGACAGAAAAAAAAAAAAAAAATCTACTTTTGCCTTTGGCAAATGAGGTGATAACAAAGTTGCAGTGCTCGACACTTGGGAGACTAAGCAACATTCAGATTTATTTCCTTCATACCCAGTTAACACAGCTTGTAATTGTCTTTGGCTGCTTGCTTTGACACCTAAAAGGGAAATTTGAAGCCAGTTGCTTTATACTGGGAAAGATTTACTTCCTGGGTAATCAGTAAAAAAAAAAAAAAAAAAAAAAAAAAAGCAAAACCAAACAATGATGACCGTAGTACAGAACACGACACTGCTCCCAGTCTGTCCAACACAGCACGCACTGGTTAACAAGTAACACAAGTTGTAACTGATAATAGTAACAAAATCGCTTGCTCCTGAGAGTACTCAGCGACAGAGCTAACCTTAGTCAACAGATTCTACAGGTTCACTTTTAAGACCACATTAATTAATCTTTGCAAATTCTAATGTAAAAGGATATGATCCCTCAAAACTTTTAAATAAAGGGTCAGAATCCTCCTTCGTAAGCTAAAGAAAATGGGTACCACATCACAAGAAAGATTCTATATAAAACAATCACAACTCCTCTGGAATCCTTTTGCTCCACGAAGATGGAGGGGTTTTTTTGAAGAAACATTATTTATATTGTGTTTTCAGAATCAAGAAGTCAACACAAATAACAAGAAGTTATTCTAGTGATGAATTATCTTTATCAAAATCATAGAATCACTTAGGCTGGAAAAGATCTCCAGGATCATCAAGTCCAGCCATTAGCCTAGCACTGACACCACTAATCCATGCCCCTAAGTGCCACATCTACATCTTTTAAATACCCCCAGGGATGGTGACTCCATCACTTCCCTGGACACCCTGTTCCAAAGCTTGCTAATTCACCTGGTGAAGAAAATCTTCCTAATTCTGAACATGCCCAACTTCATATTCCACTGCATCATTGTTAGATTACCACAAGACCTTTGATGGCTCACAAGTCAGATAAATTTGTTTAGAAACCAAGAACAATTAGACGAATGACACTCACAGTAAAATCAAATGTACTGATATCTCAGGATCTAAAGCCGATATATGTTAACACGTAATAAACAGTGTTTACCAGTTTACCACAGATTTTACACGTCTGTGTAACAGTGTTCTTCCGCTCATAGTGACAAGGAGAAATAACTGTGATGTTGTAAACCCACGCAATCTGCTACAACAAAAGTGTGATCTTCCTGACTCATTCCAGGGAGATACTACCTGATACATGCAGTGCACTGGCTAGAAGCAGAGCGCTCTGTAACTGAATAGTGACAGAACACTTGCATGATCCATCAGTTATTTGGTACCTTTGGTCAAAGGCACCACATATCAGGACATGAATGAATGGAAAGATTAAATATTTATCTGAAAAATAATAAAGCGCTATCTGTTCAAAAGAGACATAAGACAAAAAAAACACAAAACCCACAAAACACACAACCCACAACTCTTTCCAATATTAAACACTGAATCACTTCCTAGTTACCAAGAATCACTGTGCTCTCCTTAATCCTGGAGCCTTCTCAGCTACCAAGTGCCAAATCACCAGCTGCGTTTAGATAGGTATCTTTTTCTCCAGGTGTGCATTTGCAATATGAATAGGAAGCACACTAACCAAAGCTGGAGAATAAACTTAAAAACCATGGAATTTAATGCACAGAAAGCTACAATTAGGACAGCTGCTTTACTACAAGAGTATTCCAGGGAGTTCTAAAATATGTCAGGGATTTTTATTTTCTTGTCATATCAGTAGTGCTCCCTGAATGGTGTGGTCCCACAGAAATTTTCCCCACTTATTAAACTTTCTGGCAACTACTTCAAAGAAAAACCGTGTTGCTAAAGTCAAACAAATCTGAAAGAAAGAAGAATAGAAAACCTCCCCATCGTGGCTGCAAATATAAAACCCTACACCTACGTGCAGTCTTATTAAAAGCTGTTAATTTAATATACGCAAAGTACAGTATCACAAGTATTTTCACAAATTAGGAGTTGCTTAATATTTGCAGATCTGAATTTTCTCTCAACCTCAAATTGCCTACACTTTTGGAGTAAAGCAGAAAGTATTGATTCCCCCCCACCCAAATTGTTCCCCACAATTATAAGTTATAAAAAAATATTTGTAATTTTATCACTGGCTTGCAACATTCTATGAAACAGCCATCAAATGCTGCATACCTCGACAAGCAGCCTATGCTGTCTTGTTCTACTATTCCATTTTTCAAATTGTTTTATTAAATACACAGAAAAATGAAGTTTTTTTAACTAAGCAGTCAAACTCATGCATGGCTAAATTCTTAGCAACCTTTTCAGGCACCATGCAAAATAAACTACATTTACAGAATCTTGCTGTGCTGATAGAAATGTTTATGACCATTAAAACAATAAGGTCTTTCTGTAAAAATACTCCCAAAAGACATGATCTCTTTTCAAACTAATTATTAAAAGAATAATGAACAAGATGATTTTTAGAGTAGCTTATGCTCTACCCAAAGCCAAGCTCACCAATGAGTTTCCATCAAGTGAAAATTGTGACATCTTTTTTGGGCATCTGAGAATGTCACAGATGAAAGTGGCAATGGGCAGAACAGATACTAAAATTGCAACCAGGTTATGCTATTATTAATACAAGGATTGTTCTGATAAATAACTGTACTGATTCACAAATGGAGAGAATCAAGACTTAAAATTGAGTTAAGCATAGGAAAGGGTGGAAACCTTAATCAAACAGCACTAGTCCAGGCAACGCTATGTGAAAGAGGAAACTATCAGAATTCAATAATTTTATCCCCTTAAAGTCTTTTGATAATTAATACAATCCACTCACACACTGAACCCAAAAATAAGAAGCCAGGGACATGACAAAAGCTTGAACTATACCATAACTATGAACTTAATGCACTCAGTAGGTCAAGATGTTAAGCAATTTTTTTTAAAGAAGTTTCCAAAGTACTTTAATAAATCTGATATACAGATATATACATATGGCTAGAAAAACATGTGCAAAAACTAGAAATTATCTCATCCTACAACAACCTCTGAAACCCAATAAGGACAGCTTGTGCTCACTAGGTTGTTCAAAGATGCCTTTCTTTCCTCCAGTAAACATGGGCTCACATGTTGTGAAAGAACTATGTGAAGATAAGGCAAGCTGTACTTCAGCATGTGCTAGCTGATCTTCAACTTGACCAAAGTACAGTCTGCTTTATCTATAGGCTCTTAATGTGTTAGTTAGAATACCAGCAACAGTCAAGAAGATACCTTCTTCCAGACAAAGCACTAGCATTGAAACAACCATGGCAAAAAAATACTTGCATGTCCTTAACTTCAGGTACAGGTCCACATTTGCCTCAATCAAAAGCTGTGCCTCTATCTATACCATTACAGTTCCAGAAGCACAATTCTTCCCCACCTACGTAGGAATATGGAAAAAACCCCCAAAATCACAAAAATTATGAAAAGCATTTAGACTGACACAGATGTAGACAGAATACAACTGCACACACATCCAACATCTGGGATAAAAACCTTAAGTTTAAAAAAAAACCCGCACCAAAATTGAGTGAAACAGCAGAGATCAGACCTCTGCATACTCAGGCCAATCCCTGGGGAACACGCCATGTTGAACAAGAGGATCCATAGCCACAGAACTGTAGGCAAACAACACTACACTGCAAAATCCCACATGTATACCAGTCACAGCCCAGGCTCCCAGCTTTGATTCATAAAATGCGTCATTCCACAGAGCGTAACTGTATCACATAACTTGCTAGGGAAATAGCCATGGTTACTCATCATAGTTTGGTGTTATGAACCACTGGCTTTCCATAACACTGCACACACCAGATTAAAATCTCTCCGGGGGTGGAAGGAGAGGATAGCAGGAAATCAATGAACAAGATGTCAAATCGTAACTACTTTCATACTTTAAAGTGCAAATAAAACAGCATTTGACTCAGTAGTGAAATACTTTGCTGTTGATTTCAGCTGCTTACAGCTGCTCCTTCTCTAGAACTATTTTTTAAAGTCTTGCTCAGGTTAAAGAAGGAAAAAAGTCTGGTTCAGAGTAAGTAATAAGTTACTTGAAAAGAAAAGGGGCTTTTTGCTTCTCGCTATACAAAATCTTAAAAGGTAGCTTTACTTTGTGCACATGCATGTTTAATTCGACCTTTAAACCATATTGTTGAGGCGCAAGCCTTGGTTAGTACCACTGGCACCTGTCAGAATTACCAAAATTAGAGCTACCACCAAAACTCTGCAACTGCATTTGTCAGCTACGAAGGCTGAAGCATTTTATGGTTTCACACCAATTTTACTATTATTTCTCTTTCAGAAAATATAAAAGTGAAGCATATTGTTTACTTTCCATCTTAACATTTCAGAAATTAAATATTTTAGCTTGTTTGAAAGGTTATGTGAACTGAAAGGAAGAGTACACAATTAGTTTTATATTACATTGCAATAGAAGATTAAAGAGTTGGAATCACTTTCTGTACACCCAATTTTCTTCTTGCAGAGAACTTAAAAATACACTGATTTTATTTTCACTTTGAATAATGAAAAACTTCTTGAACTCCCTGTAAAACTTTACCTCTCACTAAGATAATACACATGTACAGGTTTGAATTGAGGACTGGTTTTTGCTTCATTCTTTATTAATTTCTATGAGCAACATCACTTAGTGGGAAAGTTCTAAAAACGAAACCAGTGACTGAACCAAGAACCCTGTGACTGGTAAGTTACTACCTTAATACTACACAGTATTGACTAAGAGTAATTACCGAACCAATTTCAGAGTGTACCAGCCACCAGCTTGAATTAGTAAGATAAAAGCTGGTTGTTGACAAAGATGACAGAGTAGGTGGCTGTGACAAGGGTTACTACATTGCCTCTTGAAACATGCTCACCGAATTGGCCAATACAAGCAAGCATGAAACATACTACCTTGGCTGTATTTCAACTCTGTGATGCAAGGAAGAGAACCCATTTCATTTTTGGCAAAACACCACCTTTCAGAAAGCCTAATACTCCTTCTGCTAAAAAGGGAATTGAGACCACTTATCTTGAAGAATTCCTCTCAACTCCAAATCCTGAAAAACAGTTTCCTCCAGTGTTTTTAGTGAAAATTCAAAGCTTGGGATGCTCACTCTCTCCCCCTAACATATGTTGCTGTGCTTGTATCAAACCTAAACTTGCCAAGAGAGAGAACTGATGGAATTACAGTTTCATCAGTTCCAATATGACAGATTAACATATGGTCATAGCATGCACAAGCTTCACTGATTCTGGGATTTCTGTTTTATCTGTAAAACTGCATTACTTGTCTAATGTTCTGTAATCTTCATATTAAGGAGACATTTGCAGGAGTTTAACAGAGGGAACCTAGTCAGAGAGATACATCAGACCAGACCACTCCTAATGATTTTCATTCCAAACAGAGGCCATTAGGATAATGTGCTGGTTCAGACTTAGGGACCTAGAGCCTGTCGAGATCCACCTTATGCAGTGATATGCTCTCCTGTTAAATCAATGGTGACAGTACTTGGACAGAAGAACTGCATTTCTTAAAAGGAGAAGTATTGTTATAGAATGGAGACACATGCTGAGATGGGATAGTAAGACAATGTGAGACAAGAAGGGCCTTGAACCACGGAAGAGTGACAGACAAAGCCAGAGGAACATTAAGACCAGTGAAGAGGCAGATAAAATTCTGCTTGTATCTTTTTCAACTTTTTTCTGAAACTGATTAAAAAATACCTCGCATCTTCCTGAGGAGTACCAGATGGATAATCTGTATTCCAAATGTATGCCCAGAACCCATATTTTGCTTGGACATCTCTAACTTGCAAGCCAAGAGCGCGTGAGACTCACCAGGTGAACAACAGTACAGAAGTGCACCAAGAACCTACAAAGTTTTCAAGTCTCTCTTGATTCCTCCTGGCCCAGAAGATGGGAACCCTTTGTTACCATTACTCATGTGTAATGTTTGGAAACCTAAATCAAATTCTAGCAGACAGGCATGACCAGACTTCAGCATCGCAGTGATTTCAGCACAACCCAAGCAACCAAATTATGTATGGAAGTATCAGTGTTTTCTGCAGAGAGAAGGCTCTTCAAGATTGTCAATGCAGTTTGACAATAGGAAGAAAAATTAAGACCAAAAAAAAAGCTTTAAAAAGCAAGCTACTAGACAATGTTTTCTATAGTATCTGATTTTGTAGCATTTCATGAATGCAGGGATATGAAAAGAAGAAAGAGAAGGAACACAAAGTCCAAATACTGGACACATGACTAGGTTTCATATTACAGTGCTAATAATAGAAATTAGAAATACTCAGTGACATTCAGTACATGCTGATTGAAGGCAATGGTATCAGAGTACGAGGAGATTAGAGTAAATTTTCTCAAGGTATGTCACGATGAAACTTGCAGCACATCTGTTACTCCACTCCAACTGTTTGTGTGCCTGCTCTCTTCCCTTAGTAAACACCTCGACAGAAGAATAACTTACTTCCCATTAATTCCCACTTGTCATGGGAAAAACCACATACGCCTTCTGACTTTTAGGCTTCGATAACAAGATAACACTACAGTTCACGAAAAGCATCCAACTCCAAGACAAAACTGCGGCCAGAGCATTTCTAGTTGATACTGACACTTCCCTAGCCTGGATTAAGTTGCCTAAATTCTGCCTCTCCCGCAAGCTTAAGAGACACCTCCAATTCAGAGTTACTTGACTGATTCCTATTCAAGTGAATCATCCCATGCTTCAGCCCAAAGTATACAATGCTTCCATCAGGGGCTATGCCAGAGCTATGGGTTCTCACCACAAGACAGACACCCGCAAATTGGATGCACCAGTGCTCATCAAAGTTGTGCCAAATCCCCCTTGCCGACTAACATCATGCACTCAACACCACAGAACAAAATGTGCACTGCACTGCTACACATGGGTAGCCAGAAGAGAAACCAATGCTACAAACTAACACCAACTAACACAAGCAGGAAGCAAAATAAATACTTTTTGCTTAGTATACTCAAAGCTGTAGTTTGGGGAAAAGAACTGAAAAATGTGGCTCTCTAGCTTTTGAACTTCTGTGCAAACTTTTCAGTAGATGAGTACACAGTGTTGCCTCTTACAGTAATCAGTTCTCAAGTTCACAATTAAGAAGCTTAAGGAATGTGTTTCTCATTCAAAAAAACAAAACAAAAAACCAACAACCAAAACCAAACCCACACAAAGTTTCTATAAAACTTACAATGAACATTTACCACATTTAAAACAATGGGATTGGTAACTGTGGTCCTTATCACTACTAAACTGCATTTTACTTTTAACCGGTTGATTTTTAATGAACAAATACCCCTATGCATAGATGCCAGCATGGCAAATATTATTTGAGAACAAAGTGACAAAATAGAAGAACTGCTCGCTGTACTGGCTTTTAGTCCACCTTGGAGAATTTAACATTAATGACTTCTGCACACAAGACTTTTGGTGTGCCTCTGTAAGGTTACTCTTTCAGTGTCTACGTAAAGCTATCACTTACTCATCAGTATAGAAAATGGGTCACAGCTCAGAAAAGTATGGACAGCTGTCTCTGCTATAATATGGACTATGAAAAAACAGTCCACCCAAGATCTCTAGAAATCAGCTGATATTTTAGACTCCTGGATTGGATGAAAACAGGATTTATCATGTGATAAGTCATGAACATATGCAAGAAGATGATGATACTACCACTAGCTTTTTTGTTACTACTTTTTTGTTGCTCCTGTCTACTGTTCTAAGCATATTACACCAATAATGCAAAATGATTACTTGAGAAGCAGTTATGGAACTTTGCAATTTAATAGCATATCACATAACTATAGTTTTATCAGCATCTTACTTTGTACCAAAAGTATTTTGGAAGAATGGAGGTAGAGAGTTAAGTATTGTACAGTACAATATATTCCTGTGATATTACCCAAATTTATGTCCTGAAATAATGAACTGTTCCAGTCTTAGAATATGCAAAAAGTTGAAAATGGAAATATTTGAAATGCTTATTAAGTCAGAGAGAGAGATGACAAGTGTCAAGAGTTCTTCCAGGAATCCACTGCCAGCAATATTAGAGTGTTTAATGAAACAAAATTAATCTTATCATCACAAGTTGGTTCTTCAAATGAGCTGTTCTGTTAAGTGTACTTAGAACTATGCAGAACATTACGTTTTTCTTACGAACTAGAAAGCAAAAATGTATTAGGTATTTGTCACCAGCCTGTCAAGACACTTTTGCCACAGGACAATGCCAGAGAATGTCACCATCATGGAAATTTAGCATTTGTATTGCATTAGCGAGCAAGCCTTTCTAGATATGGTAACTGAGCAGACCCTTCTTCCCCACAGTTCTGTTTGGTAACTGTTTCCCTTATCATCAAACACTCTCAGGTAATAGGGACCATTTGCTTCTTGTACAACTAGTTTCAGAAAAACTTCTTTTTAAAAAAAGTGAAAGTGCAACTGTCCTCCAAAGCTAAGAAAGTATATTACACATCTACATTCACCTTTTATAAGTAATCTTTCAGTGCAATACTGTGCAAAATTAATTCTTCAGTAATAGACGTATTTCTACTATAAAGACAGTTTGGGATTAACAGAGTAGCAGTACCAATATTTAATAGCATAAAAGCACTAACTTGTTCTGCTTTCTGTTACACAGGTATTAGAGCAGTAGCAATTTGTGTGACAGGCTGCAGAGAGCCACAAGGGAAGCAACCATCCTAGCAGGGAAAACAAAAAAATCCCAACTGTATCTTTGAAAGAGTGGAAAGCAAGGAGCAACAGAAGGAGAGACTGACTAATTACTTCGGGTAAGTTCAGTCAAGAGAGGAAACGAGAAATGCCGCAAGATGAATGAGAATTATATATTAAAAGAAGTATCCTCTTTTACTGCTGTTGCATCTGTTCCATAACACCAATGAGGCAAATAGCTGTCACACTTCACATACATGGATATATCATATATATCTTAGATAAATTACAGATATATCATATATTGGAGATTTTTTTATCTCCATAGAGCAAGTCAGCACCCAAAATGCTGAAAAGAAACCTCTGTGGAGCCCAGGCAGCCTCTGTGGTGGGGCAGCTGCTGCTAACTAGCCTGTGGTACTGTATCTCCGGGCTTTGGGGTTCCGATCCCTCGGCAGACCCCGTCCATCCCTCCGGGCAGGGGCACGGGCAGGGCCGCTCTACGCCCGCAGCTCGTCTCCTAAACACGCCCGAGGTACTCGGGGCTCGAGAAAACTCTCGGGTCAGGTGCTCTGCCAACGATTTGGGGGAAAAAAAACGGGATTAGAGAAGGAGCCAAACTCGCCCTATAGTTACAGGCAGCAAAGGCGAGCGCAGGAGAGTAGGGGACGGGACGGGACCTTCCCCGCGCCCCGCGCCCTGCCCCGGTGCCCGGCGCTAAACACACAAGGCGCGGAGCGGAACAGAAAACGGAGGGGCAACGCGGAGCGGAGCAGCGCCGCCCCCCGAGGGCACGGCACGGCTCGACGGGCTGACACCCAGCCCGGCACCGCCGCGCACCTTCCCGCTCGCTTCCCCCCGCGCCAGCCGCCGGGAGCAGCGCTCGCCCCCGCTCTCCCGCGGGGCCGGCGGACAGCCAGGCACCAGCGCGGGGCCGGCCAGCCGCCCGGGCACTCCGCCGCCCCGCCGAGGAGGAGGAGGAGGAGGAGGAGGGAGATGCGGGGGCGGCCCCGACGACACCACCGCCCCCGCCTCCCGGAGGCGCCCCGGCGGCGCCAACTTTCCCCGCGCCCCGCGCCGCTCCCGCCGCCTCGCCCGGTACCTGCCGCGCCGCCCCGCGCCGCCGCCGCCGCCCCGCTCCCCCAGGGGGCGCAGAAGGCCGTCACGGCCGTCGCGGCCGCCGCCACCGTGCGGACCGAGGAGAGCAGGTGCGGAGCGGGGACCACGGAGCCGATCCCGCTCCCGCCGCCGGCTCCGGCTCCTGCGCCTGGGCTGGGCGGGCGGGGCGCGGCGGGGCGGGGCGGTGAGGAGCGCCCGCCGCCCGCGCTCGCCCCCTAGCGGAGGGAGCGACCGGCCGGGCCCGGCCCGGGTCCGCCCGCCCCGCCGCTGCTCTCTGCCTCGGCTCCGCTCGGGTCCCTTCGGCACTTTCCGCCGTTTCCCAGGGGGAACGGGAGCGGGGTCACCGCGGATGGCGGGGCTGGGGCTGTTTCCTCGCCTCCCTTCCCGCCCGCAGGCTCCCTGGCTCCGTCACCTGTTCCCCGCACGGCCGTGGTGGCCGCGGTCCCGCCCGAGTCCCTCCCTGCCCACAGCTGCTCCCGGGCTGTGCCCGCTGGCAGCGGAGCGCGAGAAGTTGTAGTGGCTGGCTCCAGAGGCTGACAAGAGCTTGGCACGCCGCCGGCTGGCGGGCCCTGCCGGGGGACGAGGAGCCAGGTGTCCTTCGTGCCATCTCTTGGGGTAGCAACGGGACCGACGCAGGAGGTGACAAGTGTCTCCAGCCCGCAGCTGGTGGCACAGCCCGATCGCCTCCCCCCCGGGAGGAGGGCAGGTCTGGCTGCCCAAGGCGTGGGGATGCGTGTCGTGCCTCCCGCTTCCCTCTCGCTCCCCGCCGGGCACTGCGCTCCAGCGCCGTGCGGAGGGATTAGCTCAGGTCCTGCAAGCGGAGTAACTGTGTCAGAGCAACTCTACACCCATGCTAATTAGCTGAGCCTTTCAGCAGCGCTAATTAACTGAAGCAGAATACCTCAATGGCCAAACAATCCGGTGGCGTTTTCTCTCCAGTTTTAAAGAATTTTCCAGGTGCTTGGTACTGCCCTTGTAGCACAGTTGTGCTAATGAGACTGTACATGAGATCAATGAAACAGTCCGGGTTAAAGAATTCAGAAAAATTCTCCAAACTGTGAAACTTGGATGGTGTTCTCCGGATCTGTTTTGGTCCCTGCCTTCAGCCATCTCTGTTAACTCAAGTGCAGGGGTGGGAGCAGGGAAGAGTGAACCGATGTGCCAGAAGCTCTCTGCAAGACACCCAGATCCAGGAAAAAGCCTCCCAGAGACAAGCCCGAGAAAAGCATAGCAGACGATTCCTTGACATGGCTGTGTTGTTTCAAATTCCAAATTACCTTTCCAAGCTTAATTCAGGGACCCCTGTGCTGCATTGCACAGTATAAATATGTCTGCTGTGGAGACGGGGCATTCCAAAATACAACTTAGCTCTTGCCATCTGATTATCTGTACTGCTCTTCTAGTGAGCCATTTCTTGGTATGCCACGTTCTTGGTTTGGGGAAAGAAACATGAAAGCTGCAACTCCACTGAAGGCAGGAGAATGGGAGCCAGTTTGTGCATGTCTGCACAGTACTGCCTACCTAAATTTGAGTACTGGGAGGAGCATAGCTATGTCACAGGTTTTCCCACCAGGTGCAGTGCCCAATGCTGCTCAGCACAGCTGATTCACAGGATTTTGCAGATTTCCTACAGGCTTCTCTGAATGGTTCTGTCTCACGCTCATGTTCACTAATATCTACCCTGAAAGTGATCTATCCCAAATGTTTGAGGAAGCCATCTAATAATCTAATGTCCCATCATTTATTAAAGGAACATAAACTTAATCTTCCATACATTTAAATCCTAATGGAATATTGACAAGCTTCATTCTCTTTAACTGTTTCTGAGACTTAAAGTGAGAATTAGTTCACTTGGTAATTACTCCAGAATGTAAGATAATTTAACTCTGGAACAACAAGAGTATTAAAAAGCATTGGCATTGCTCTCCTGAATCACCCCGTTAAGTCAGTGTGTTTCCACCAGAACCTCTCCTACTTAGAGGATTAGACCCACCTAATACTTTGTGCCTCATGGAGGGAAGTTAAATTTTCTTTGAACTGATACTCTGCATTTTCGAAAGTACTTGGCAAGCAATAGTCATCATCTTTTCCTTTAGAGAGAATGCAAGAAAACGTATCTGCTACATAACAGATATCCAAGGGCCAAGCTGCTTCTCCCCATATTGAAGGTTACTGCATCTTGCCCTTCACATAGTGCCATGTATTTCTGTAGGAGCCTTCATTCAGAAGCCTGATAGCCCATCCATTCCAATTAATCATAGTCAGGGCCTGACGACTTTAGAGATGAAATACGAGTGTATCAGGCTTTTGATTTAGTGGTATAGTTCCTGAACTCAGGACCTAATCTGTGCAGCAGACAAGTCTTTCTTTACAAACATCGAAAATCCTACTGCTGGACCTTGAAGGAAATATGTAATCCCAGTCTTCCCCTAAGTTAAAACTATTACCTATTGTTTCAAGTGCTATCAGTCATGGCAGTGAAGAAGAGCATCCCCCACTTCTGACTGGGAGTTGCAGATTTAATGGGAACAGACCACAGCTTTCGTTTGCACACAATTACTTTCAGCTCCAAAGTTCTCTTCTTGGAAAATATTTTCCCATATTCCCTGATATTTGGAAAGGCAGAGAATCTTATAGTGATTAAGAGCAGGAAGAGAAAAAGGAATTTAATACCGAGGATTGCCACACATGGGATACCATAGTAGCACTGTCTCTCACCAAGAGATGAATTTGTCCCTCCAAATGTGATATCAGCTTATAGCAAGCACTTCTGTATGTGAATCCTCATCACCTACTTGTTAAAGTTGTGCTAAATTAGATAAATATTAATTAATTTTGTGTAATTTATTTTCCTATCACGCAATCAAAAATGTGGACAAGATACTAATTCCATGAGAATAACAGCCTTAAGTTAAAAAGAAAAACCACCACTCTCCTCTGAAAAAAATGCCAGCAAACCCCGTAAAAACAACAGAATAAAGGTTGTGTCTGTTATTTTCACCTTTTGTGGCTGAGACATTATTATTTTCTGTAATTACACGAACACACTATCATTTTGCAGGATCATCTCCCATCCACTGCATATTTCAACAGCTGCTTCACCCTTCACTGTGCATGTTAACCCCTACAGACTGGATGTCTGCTCTCATCCTGTTGAGTATCCAGCTGAAGACATCTAGGACACAGTTTTTCTACTAAATTCCTGAGTGTATTTATTCACATCTCTGAGCACTTTTTTAAATTAAAAAACAAAAAAAATCACAACCTGAACCTCTGCTCAGTTTACTCAGAAAAAAAAAAAAATTCTAAGTTACTGATTGGAGGGAAGAAGTCCAGCTGGAGTAACTTCCTCATCATCACCCAGAAGTGCTGTCACAATAACAAACATCTCTGAGAGCAGTTTGAGCAGCCGCATAGCCAGGGATCAGATACTGATTAAAACCAGATGAGGAAAAAACCTGTGAGTAGTGTTACTTTAAATATAGATAAGTTCTCCAGTTAGGTTGGCCTGTAGTGATTTGAAGAAAAGTGTGCAACTGTAAAAAGCTGTCGATGCCCTACCCCAGGAAAAGTTAAAAGCCGAGGTGGATGGATCTCTGAGCCACCTGGTCTAGTGGAAGGTGTCCCTGCCCATGGCAGGGTGGTTAGAAACAGATTTTTAAGGTGCTTTCCAACCCAAACCCTTCTATGATTCCATGAAATATGCGTGCACACACACACACATTTTCAGAAGTTAATTAGCCAAATTTAAGAGGAATTCCTTCATGTCAACAAAAGACTCCTTGCTGTCAAAATCATGGATATGCTAAAGCTTCTCAAAAGATAGTTGCAAATAGGGAGTTCGTGTGATTGTTTTTAGTTAGCAATTCCTTATCTTAATTCTTCTTGAAAAGGCAAATTATGATCAGTTCAGCTGGAGGCAGAAACTCATGATGGGAAACTTCATCCCAAGTAATTACATTCTGGCACAGTTGTAACAGAAGCAGGATCTCTATAAGATATTTGGCAATCTGTGCTGTGGTCACTCTGCCTTATAGATAGATCTGCATATGCAAGCACAGAATAAGCTTCTCTCCACTTCCAGAGAAGCTAAAGTTCTAACCACCATCCTTATCTCAAGTTCACAAGACACTTAAAAACATAAACCAACAGTGAATTTTCAAAAAAACCCTAAGTGGCTTAAAGTATGTTCCCATTATCACAAAACACCAGTTTAAGTGAATGCAGACTGGGAGCGTGAATACACACAGGCAGTGAATGTTCCCAGCAGTTAGACAGTAAATTGTCTGGCCAAAGTAATTTATGTGCTTGCACAGTCTTCATGGATATTATCCTCCTCCCACACTTTGGCTGACATTTTTAAAGTGCTTTCATTTACTTACAAACATGTATGAAGCACGTCGTGCTGATTCATGAAATGCGGATCATGAAATATCGGTTAAACAGAGTGGAAGGGTGCCGGAAAAAATTGACCCTGAGGATGTGCCTACAATGTTGCGCTTTGACCTAAACAGTGAAAGTTGTACCAGGCTGTAAAAGAGTATTTCTGAAGGAAACAGTGAAAGTACAATCAACCCAGCCATTTAAACTTTGGTACATTAAAATATCTAGCTAGGAGATTACTCTGTGTGTACATGTATAGAAAAATTAAGTAGTAATTTTTATACCTACTTTGATTATCTGATGGGTAGTACACTGAATATGTATTTACATGAATATTGGCCCTTCTGTTACTGACAAGTGTTCATCTCAAATTATCGTTTTGGCTTACTCTTCATTTACTGCCCCTTATGGCCACTCAAAGGTTTCCTCTTACTAGTAATATATAATGATTGTAAATTATGAAAGAGGGAGACATATTGCTGTAACACACATAATTTTTTTCATTCACCTATAACAGTATTTCCCCACTCCAGGATATATCTTTTTTAATCTCAAAAAGTATGATTCATAGGAAAGAAGTGTCAAATAATTTTTGCTTCGTCTAAAATTTGCAAATGTTTTACATTTAGCAATTAACCATGAAAAACATATTTAAATGAATCTTATTTAAATCGACCCAGCATATATATTTAATATAGCTGCACAAGAGAATCAGCATGGTACTATGCTAATTTTCTGTAAAACATTTTTTGTTCCTTTCAAAATTACCACTCCCTGAAGTAAAACAGGAGTCCATTTTCAGTTCTGCATCATTTGAATTTGAGATGGAGCATTGAAGAAAGCTGCTTTAATAGAAGCTTAAAAGACATGGAATTGAGCCTTTAGGGAGTGTTGGGTACTTTTCTTGTCGTTCTGGTTGATTGATTTGCATGATGTGGGTGGGGAATGTTGTTGATCAGGCTGTCCATTTTAATTTTGTACTGGTTGTGTCAGCTTTAAAGTGAGGGGTGAGTATATAAGCTTTAGTACAGACACTGTGCTGCAGGCCAAAATAAGTAAAACAGCACTATATACACTCTTGAAAAGTGTGATATTTAAGTCAACTCAGAATATCATATGCTGCAATGCATTATTTTTAGTCTCGTATTGAGTAAGTGCCTTCTCTTTTTTCTTTTCCTGATTCACATGTGTATAAACAAGGTGAAATAAAAGTCTTTAAACCTAACATGCCACTGTCCTGGTTCCTTGAGAAGTACTGCTCTGAATTTAGCAGAAAACCAACAAGCCCTAATGATGAGACTTGAGATGTCCCCTAAAGGAAAAAAATTCCTAAAACTTATTTTGCTCTTCTGATTTACTTTGCAGCGCGTGCCAGATTTGGCTGCTGTCAGATCTGTGTGTCTTACCACTGCCTGATATCCTATAAAATCACTCTACTTAAGAGGGGTTGGATCAGTCTCCTAATTTGTTGTTATATACACACCTATTGCAATCAGACTTCTTTTTTAAAAAGGCAGAGCAACTCTGCACTTGCCACTTTTTGTGAACCATTTCTACCCAGAGTGTTTAACTGGGTAACTGTTCTTGCTGCATTGCCTGTGATGCTGCTATGATCATTGTGAAAATCAAAAGCGCCTTCCAACAGATGGCACACAGGCCAATTAATGACAGCAGTGCTTCTGTGTTACTTGGTGTCCTATAAAAATGGAACAAGCAGCCTTCCCTTTTGCCTGTGTTATAATAAAACAGTGTTCATTGCCACTCTCAAAAATGGGAAAAACACCCCCACCACCAAAAAAACAGGTCTCTCTTTCCACCCACTCCCCACCCCATGACAAGGAAACTATGTTTCAGGAGATGAGTAATAGAGCAGCTTTTTTTTCCTGAAGGTTACAATCAATACAAAAAATAAAACCTTAACTATACTTCTTTTAAGAGGTTCTTAATGAAATGTGCAAATGCCTCAGCATTTTTGTATTCAGCACAGTTCAGTGCAGTAGTACATGGGGTTATAACGTACCTAAGGAGAGAAGACATAAAGAATTAGGTCTGGAGTCTGGGGAAGGCAATAGCTTGACTAGATTAATTGATTTCCAGACCGATGTTTTAAAAATCTATACCGTGAAAATACTAATGAGTTCCTTTTTTGGAGGAATGAGAAGAAGTTCTAAATTTAACTATGAACTTTCAGTAACTTTCAGTAACTATGAGGTCTTTTGCTCTGGTATTTAGGATACAAAGCAGCTGGAGAGGTTATCTTCCTATGAGCCCTCCAAACATGTCTCAGATATGTCTGGTGCTATTTGTTGTGATGGGCACAAAAAAAGCAGTGTGTATCAAAGAACTTAAAAGCTGAATGTTGTAACATTGAATTTATAGACACCTGGCTCTGGAGTAAAATCCTACATTCAGCTCTTGGGCTGCTTCCACAGAATATGTAGGGACAGTTTTCCAGCTCATGTCGTGTTGGAGAACTGCCAACAGACTGAATCAGGAGTGCTTGGTCAACATCTTCAGCAGAGAGATGCCAGCGTCAGTGGTTGGGAGTGCTCTCTGCAGTGGTACCTGTTAAATCTCGCATCTCTGCCTCAGCTCCAGAGACACACCTCTGTTCACTTGGGATCTGTTTCCACAAGTGTGCTCTCGAGTGTAGGTAGGATTTATGTCCCTTATTTCTGGATGCTAATAAGGACCAGGTATTTTCCAAGTGGTGGTTTCACAGCCCTGTTACTGCAAATGTGAGTGTCTGCAGGAGTGGAACTCAGGGGACAGACTGCACACTGCCAACCCCAGCTGCAACCCCGAGGTCTGTAGTTTGTTGCCCAGTAAACACTAAAGGTTGTAATGCGGGAGTTTTAAATTTAATCCAAATCCCACTCTAGACTTTCTAAATACCCATGCTGTACCTGACTTTTCATGCTGTTCATACTTATGAACTAATTCTCATGAGAAATGATCTGATGCTCTGAAAGGGCTGTCATCATTCCGTGGATTACACACATAGACAGAGAAGAATTGAAAGAAATCAATTGAAATGTGTTAAAATAATTCACACATTTATAATTCTGCCCTCCTGGTAAAGTCCTCAATTACAACATCCCATTTAATATTGGAATATTACATATTCCTTGTCACAAAACTATCTTTTTGGAGGTTATTGAACCCTGTTAAAATATTGGCCACTTTTGAAAAGAAACATAACCTCCTGATTTTCTTCAGCTTTGCTGCAAAACCATTTCTTAAGTTCAACAGGAGATCTCAAAAGTTAGACTTTGAGGCAGCACAAAGCTCTCCAGACAGTGGTGTTTAGTTTTCTTCTCCCCAAATCACCTTGTGATGGAATTTGCAGTGAAGCTGATGTCCTTGCAAGGCAAAAATAGGAAAACAGGCTCTTAGGTGCTTCTTTAGATACTTAGATTGACTCCAGAGTAAATAGAAACAAGATTTATTATCCAGGTCCCAGCACTTCAGTCAAGTGTTCTAATTTCTAATTATTCCAAGCAGAGTGAGACATGTTTTCCCCAGAGTGACCAGGCGCCTAAGCAACCCTTAGAATTGCTTTAGTTAGAGAAAGAAGTCTACTCATTATCTCCTACTTTCCTAGCAAAAAAATGAACGCCAGCATTTCTAGTTTAAACATGTAGTAAGAGTGGCATCTAATGGCCCTGAAACCCTCAGGATGGTGGAGGAGGACATGCTGATTTTTAAAGGGTCACATATAGGTGTTTTGCCATTTTATTAGGAACTGTAGGAACAAACTAAGGATTTTGGATTCCACCAGGCACCTAGTTCCACTGGGATCTGCAGTTTTTGATGCTCAGATACTTGTGGATCCTGTCTGAAGCTAGTTTGCTGATGTGAAGAGTTTGTCTACTCTTGGTTAGCTACCATCCCTATAAATAAACAAATATATACCACTACAGTTCTCTAGAACTATAGTTCTTCCTTTCCTTCCACTCCGTACGGAATTTTTATAATTCTTGAATTACAACATGACATAATCACCAACATTTCTTCTGGCAACACTATATCTCTGTAAAGCCTGATAGCTAACAAGAACTGTTTTCAAAGCAGAGCTGATCTCATTGCTGATGCTTGTCCATAAAGATGTTTTGACATGATAAGATTCTGTATAAACTGATGTGTTTGTTATTGAAACAAAACTTAAGTCTTCATATCTATTCAAAAGGGAAAAGAAGAAAGGTAGTAACTACTGGATGGAAATGGCAAAGCAAAAGAATTAAGGAAATTCTCTAGCTGCTGAAAGACTCTTATAAGTACGGAAAGAAACAAATTAAACTGATAAGAGTAGGGTATTTGGCCTTTATGCAAATGGTTCCTGATGCTTCTCCTCCAAACCTTTCTTTATGAGTCAATAGCTTAAAGTAGCACACACCCAACACTGCTGTAACCTGGTATGCTGCTATCTGGAAATTTAAGATTAGACTCTGTTAAAAAACTGTCAAAGAACAGACCATAAATTAAAGGGGGGCAGGGGTGGGGAGGGGAAGGGGAGGTGGCAGTGGTTGCTTACAGTGCCTTAGAGGCTGCTGTTCTGGTCAGAGAATTATTTGGAGCAAAATAGCTGCAATTATAGGTAGGGAATATAAATGGGAATTTGAATGAAATATACACAGTTATATGACCCACTAATGACTCAAAAAAAGGGCATAAGATGAATGAGTCACCGAGTTTTAAATATAGGTTGCTGCAATAGCTTTACCATCAAACAAGGCTCCACTTGAATTAAAGGGGAGTGAGGGCTATATGATGGGGTCCTACAGCTATGCTTCAGTGACAACAAAGGCAAAGGCTACACAAGTTGTTTCTATTATGAGCAATATAAGAGAGAAGCATTTGCAAAGGGATGACTCACGGATCAGAGGGCTTTCAGTTTGACTCTGATACAGCGGTTCAGATAAATGCGCTCATTATTTTCTATAGCCTGTGACCTTTCCCGATTCAGAAATAGTAACATTTATTTTTCTGCACAATATTTATTTTAACACTGTTACTATTGATTTCACTGTATTTCATCATTTGTTCCAATTGTATAGTTAGGCTCACTTGCTAATATAAGATCAGCAGCTTTCTAAAGGCAAAGAAAATAGCAAAGTCGTGCTAGGATTTTAACAGCTGGGAACAGAAATAGCCTTTGACACAATGCTTTAAACTAATTTTTTTACTACATGACACAATTTGTTTTTGAAGAACTGTGATGTATCTTACAGACACGTCTAACAAAACATGGTCATTAGAGAGGTAAAACAAACAAAATGACCTCTGCTCTGCTGGCCACCAAAACTGCACAGGCAAGGAAGTGAAGAATTTACAAGGTCCTTTGGAAAAATAAACCCAGAGACTATATTGCAAATGTTCTTCCTATCATTTGCAGTGCTGTCTCTGAAGGTCATTTCTAATTTCAGTCACAATTTGCATGAAGTGAAAAAGTAATTCAGATAGACTGCTAAAAGGTTTGGGGGTTTAAGGGACCATATATTGCTATAAGAAGCTTCTGAGTGCTTATATGCAAAAGCATGTCTCACAACTTCAAGAGATTTTCTTTGCATGTTTGAAAAAGTGAAAGGAAACTTCAAAATAATGATAAAAAAAGGCAACCTATTTTTTCCCCATTTCCCCTCTCCTGCATCACATATGCATACTTCTAAAGAGATAAGAAGAATCAACTTCATTGTCACTTTGCTGCAAATTTCTGTAGAGACAAACTTAAACAATGATTTATTTCTCAGAATAAATAAAACAAACAGGAGTTTTTTTCCCCGGGAAATTTTGGCATCATTTACTGATATGAAACCGCAAAAAGCCTCTGGTATTTAAAAGTGATTAGGAACCCAATCCAGCCAGCCTTTCTCCTGTCCACAGCTCAAATGAATTAGCTTACTCTTAGGAGTGAATACAGGGTGAGAGCACAGGGTTTTTCCCTTAGCATTTGTGACAGCTGTGCACCAAGCTCATCCTGTCAGAGCAATAGAGCTCAGAGTTTAAGCTGCCCTTCAGTCCCTAGTTTAGCACAAGCTGTTTATAAGCTCTCTGGTAGCTTGTTAATGCAACAGTTTTCATTGATTATAATGACACAAAAGAAGTAATTAAGGGGGAATATTTTAACTGTACCTGAATTTAACTTGTCCTCTGTTGCTATTCAGATTATCTGGTGCGTATATAACCTCACCTTGAAAACGTATATGTAAAGGTAGAACGAACAAGATAAAAAAGAAGATAAAAGTAGTATGGAAATATAACAATATTATATATGAGAGTGTGCAGGTCTGGCTGATTTCCTCCTGTCAATACCAAGGCAGCTCTTACATGCACTGAGTTTCTTTGAGTTAGTATGTTGAATAAATTCAACCCTGGCAACTCTGCTGACAACCAGCATTACAGTTATAGACCATAAATCCATAAAAATATTTTCTCCCATCTATTGTGAAATTCTGGAAGTGCAGCTCAAAGAAATGGAAGACATATAGCAGGCCTGAAGCAAATACTGAAGAACTTGTGATCTCCCCGTGCTTATTTATGTGATGAGTCCTAATAACATTGGCATTTCCTGCAGGTCACGTTTGTCTGGGAATCTCTGGAGATTTGTGGCAGAGAGGGTGATGCATCTTTTTGTCTGTAACCTGTGCATGCCTTTTAGAGGTTTCATAGGTCTATCCAGGGATCCCTTGCAGTTAAATATCTTAGTGTCTCTTCCATATATTGAGGTAATTGCCACAATGGAAGATGTGTGTGTTATATGCTTAGGTATATATTCATGAAAAGTCTAGTATTTTTAAAGGCATGCAGTTTCAAATAACCCACTTTCATAATGTTCATAACTTAGTGTAGAATTACATAAAATTTGTAGTCCATGCTAGAATGAGAGTATTTAGTACATAAACTGTTTTGTGGGATACCAACTGTAGAATGCTATTGCCATTAACTTTGCAATATCAAACTTCATGCAGAAGTTTGATTGATACCCGCAGTACCAAGTGCCTGAATATTAATGGAACTAGCACAGATCTTCACATCAAAAGTATGCAAATGTTCAGAACTAGTTATTTACTTTTTATAGTTAAGACCTAGAAAAAGAGTCTTAAGTAAAATATTATAGCTCTAATTTTTTGATGGACTTATAATAAGGAGCTTGGTAAGGTTTGTTAAAGAATTATTTGAAGAAATTGACAGTGGTAATCTATATAGCACTGGAGCAAAACCTATTCATTTTCATATGAAGGTAGATACTTTTGAAATATCTTTTGTGTATTTTATGTACCAAACAGAACTTGTTTCAGTACAATATTTCATGCTGAAAATAATATTCTGCCAGGGGTATAAAACATGAAGATTGATTTTCATTGAAATTTTCAGGCAGGCAGGTCTTGGTATATACTAAAAATCAATAACCACTTTAATATCTTTTAAATCTTACTATTTATTTCTATTCTAATAGAGGGTGGCAATAAGAAGCCCCCCTGGTGTCAAAACTAGTATTTTTGTACGGAAATGGGTATTAAAAAATCACTTTTTGTACTTAGGGACTCTAAACTGCACACTCCTGGGTGCTTTATTCTGTGCCCATAACGAGTCCCATGGAAACTGAAGAGGACTGTTCATATGCATGAAGTTAAAACCTATTCCTAAGCACTTGTAAGCTTAAGGCCTGGTTTAAAAAATGCATTAAGGATCCATCATCTTATTGCCTTTATATTTCCAGTGAAAAGAGCATTTGTTATATAAAATCATTCTTCTGTATCAGACAAAACTGTTCTGTAACCCTACACATCACAGGAGAGAAACAAAATGCAGGAAATAAAAATCACTGTCAGCCCAATTGTAGAAGTTTTCTATGGAACAAGTTTTTTCAATATCTTAAAGCCACTCCTCCAGATTGTATTTCAGGGACAACATGAGAGTTTAGACTTCGAAAGTGACACCAGGGATCTAAGCACTGGAAAGCATTGCCTGTCAGTCACTTCTGAGGACAACTTGAAAAGGATTAATGCAACAAAATAAATTGAGCATGAACTCAAATTACTTGGTAAAGCTGACTCATAGCAAAAAATTTCTGTGTCGCTGACTGTCTGAGAAACCAGGCCTTTCTGTTTCATAATGGCATAAACTACTTTTAAAAACAGTCAGTAGTGCTGTTTCTGGTAATGCAAAAAATCTTTCTTTACAGAGAAGACTGAGACTTGTGATTTAGTCCACTTTAAGATGCGGGCGAAGGACCATACCTGCCCACACACTGTATTTTTTATTTATTTTATCATTTGCAGAAATGCAACATTCCAGAGGAAATAGCCTGAAAGGAAAAAGACAATTGGACCCATAGATGAGTGAGGTTCCCAATGTAATTCTAGGGGTTTTTTGCTGAAAGGAAATGACATTATAATTAATAGAAGATGGTATGATCAATCAAATAAACCTTTCCATTCTGAAACTGCAACATAGGGTTTTTTGAGCATACAGAAGAGAGAAAAACACTTTTAGTATGGTCATACGTTTAGCTGAAATTGAGCAAATAGATTCTATTTAAAGAATGCTTTTTCTGGTGACTGAGAGCGCAGTTCAGAAACAAATCCCTTAAACTGCTATTATTAGCCATCTCAGAGGAGAGAGATATTTTATCTGACTCTGCCCCAGTTTGAAGACCTCTCAGTAATATGAAGAAATTGAAGTAAAACTATATGAAACTCATTTGTCCTAATTTCTAGGGCCTACTAGAGAGATCCATATTGCAAGTCTAATCTAAGGAATGATGCTTTAGAGGGCTAGTCCCCTGCTCCCAAACATGAAGCTTTCTTCCCACCAGCTCTTCTCCTTTACACTAGAGAGGTTGTGATTTTATTTTATATTTCCAATTGAAATGAAACTCTATCATCTTAATAGAAGTTGGGAACATTTAAAATTCAAGATACAGTTTCTATATAATGGCAGAATTGTATTGAGGCACAACCTACAAGCACCATTTTCTTTTCTTGTTGCATTAATTCATTTGGTGACAATCTATGTGTGGTCTCTTAGTTCAATTTATATTCAGTCAAATGACTAAAGAAAGAGCTGTCTTTTTTTTTTAGGTGATAACCTTCCAGAAAATACACTTCTTCAGAAAACTGCCTCCTACACTTTCATTACTCTGGCACACTGATGGAAATTACCAGAAATGTGTGTCAATTGGAAAAAAAAAAAAAAAAATTAGGAAACCCGTGTGAAATCATACGATGGCACCACAAACTCAGGAAGATTTAGCAAAAAAACCTAAAATGAAACAAATTCCATGGTGTCCTGAGTGGTTTTGAAAGAGTTTGAGCCAGGAAAACCACTGTACTTTAACGGCCAAAAATAGTGTGGATTTCTGCCAACCTTGTCTTTCTAGGTTTGTGACAGTTCATATTTTTCCTGTCTTTCTGTTGGCTACTTGCATTCTCAGTACTTTAACTAAAGGGTAAGGAATAAAGTTATACTTGGCCAGCAGGCCATATTGATGAGTCAATATATACTGTTTTCTTGGAGGCCAAAAATACCTTTCTTATGATGTAATCGTGGAATTCTATTTAAATTAACAACTAGTACCTATGGTAAGTGCCCATGCTAAAAACCAGTGGTCTGGCACAGAGGAGACAGCAGAGCTCAGGCATTATGTCCAGTGACATCCAGTCAAATGGATACACTATCCAAGGTAGCCACAAAGTTTACAGGTTTCTACTGGATTTTGAAGCATAAAACTCAAGAAAGCAGACTTTGCAGAGAGAAGTAAAATTTCATTAGATTAACTGATAGACCAAGCATGCTCTTCTTGGTCATAGAATCTCTGTAGTATATACCAGCAATGTCTGTTGCATCTTTCTAAACAGAAAATACATCACTTCCATTTCTGCCTGCATTGTGGGGATTTTAACAGGTCGTTTACAGTGTTTGATGATTGACAAGAACAGCGTAAAGTTCCTGCTCAGCCCTGCTCACTTTCTAGCACTACAAGTAAAGAACAGCACAATCTCACTTTGGCTACAAAAGGAAATATCTGTTGAATAAAGTCAACACTTGAACTAGAGAGAGGGTGTGAACAATAGTAGACAGATACCCGTGAGTAATTTTGCTCATGAATATGCTGGTTGTGAGAGAGGAGTGCTGCTTTGCAGGTGGGTAACTCAGGGATGAGTCAGGAGCAACTCTGGTGACAAACCTGCAGGAAGTGTAATTCACATAAACCCTTCTCACTTGAACTGCCTTCATAAGTGTGTATGTCTGCAACACCAAATACTCTGACTATCCACAGCTAATAAAAGTCTTCACAAATCAGAGAGCTGAGATCAGTCAGAGCACCAGAGCAAAGCCTGTGGCCTCACGTTACTAAAAGAAAGTCAGAAACAAAATTGTCATTCTCAGAAAGAGCTGGGAAACACTCCCCCACCCCCCACTCCCCCCCCCCCATTAAAAAAACCAAAAGAAAACAAAAAAACCGGCCTCTCAGGATCCTAGCACTTCTGAGAGTTCATAAGGTTATGGAAATGCTGCTGCAGGTTTTGTTTCCTTTTTTTTCCCCTCTAAAAAGGGAAGAGAGAATGACATAAACATAAAATTAGCTTTTAACCCTAAAAGAGCTAAATCACCAGTGTAACTTTGTAAGCCCGTTCTCCCCCGCTCCGTCGGAGGAAGATGCTGATGCGCTTCTGCACAAGTCCTGTGCCGCCCTCTGGTGCCCGCGGCCCGTCTCCGCTTCCTCCGCCGGGAGCGCGGCAGGGCGGGGCGCGGGGGAAACGGAGGGAAAATGCCATTGCCACGGAAAGTGCCGATCCTGCCCGTGCTGCTCTGCTCACTTGGGTGGTACTTACGCCGGCTTGCACCTCCTGGGAAACGCATTCCTTCATTTGCTGGAGGTGTGCTCTTTACGTGAGCCCGGACCCGGCTGTCTCCGGTAATCCCGCAGCTTCCTCTTTCCTGAGCAAAGCAGTTTTTATAAGGCTCCAGATTTGCAGCTCTCAAGCTCTCAGTAGAAAATGCCCCAGACTTGAAGCTCTGAATCAAGCAAGAAACTGTAAACTGGAAGCCTGGAACTCTAAGCAAGCAGAGCCCTTTCTGCATCCAACAACGCCTTTGGAAGAGATCCACGCTGCTGTTTGCATTGCAGTGCAGCCGACCAGCCTTAGTCATGGGCCAGGAACCTGTTTACACTGGGCTTGCATAGTGGTAATAACAATTTACGACTTCTGGAAATGAAGGGGTTTTGATTTGGGTGGCTTTTTGTTTTGTTTTAAACTATGTGACATTAGCTGTAAAGAAAACAGTGGAATTCCCAGCTGTATTAGCCCTGGTAAACTGAGCTGAGAGTTTGTTGTTGCTGATGCTCCTGTGGTTTCTGGTGTGTTGACACTGAAATCATGTTCAGTAATAGCCAAAATAGTTAAACACAAAATGCAAATCCCCTAAGAATCTCATTCCATAACTCCGTTTTTCCTTTCTCCTCAAATCCTTTCAGATGTGTATTGCAACCCTCTTTTGCACAGCTCTTTTTTAATGTTATTTTGTAGAATTTTACTTTTTTTTTTTTCAGAAGGCAGCTTGCTATTTCCCAAGGATGTTCCTAAACACTCTGCTTCTCTTTTGCTACTTATCTTTGTTATGATGATACACTTTTAAAAGTGTTTGAGCCTTACAATGTAGACCAAATTAGATTCTCTGCAGAGAGGAAGCAATGTAAATTTATATGAGGGCTTGTGAGACATGTTGGCTGCTGGAGGTCCTTGGCTGTTCAGCAGCCAGCCGAGCTCAAAACTGAGACTGAACAGAGGAGATGAGTTATCATCAGAGAGGGGAGCCAACAGCTCTGAAAGAAAGAGGAGGATTAAGAGTGTGACCACTCCATCATGTGGCATGTTCCTGTCTGTGTCTGTCACGATGGGAGGAGGTGTGTTATTGAGCAAGCCACGCTTTTCCTTGTTGCCTATAATTACAGATACACCCATAACTGCACACACAAGCTTATCACAAAGAGGATTTCACCTCCCTTTGGACATGAGCAATGCTCCTATAGTTTCTGTCACCAGCAGTACCTTTGCGCAGGTGGAATTTGGTAGAATTCTCCAGAAAGCTGTAAAGCCTTAATTTTAGTTTTCAAGCTGCTGTGGTAATCTTGTCTAAATTATTCAGTACTGTAGCTCAGATATCAGTTCTGGGTCACCTCGTGTAATAGTGACTCTCTTCACTCTCAGGAATCCCATAATGATAGCAATATTTTTGGAAACATACAGTCATAACAGGAGGTTATACATGCAGTAGTCCTGTCTCTATCTCACTACTGTTTGTACTCACAGAGTCTAAGGAAAACGAGCAGCTCATGGTCACATATAGATCACCTGTGTTTGGACAGTGCCACACAGCACCACATGCACAGAGACAGGAAGGCTAGCTGTCATTCCATCTACTTTGCTGGTAGGTCTGAGGATTTACCTCCCCTGCAACTCTAAGGGGGTTCAAATCCTATATCCAAATGAGCCATATTGAAAAAAAAAAACCCGAACAAACATCCCTTCCTGTATAAGCTGAGAGCAGAAACTTTAAGGCCTGCAAGTTATCACTGCTTATGACTTACTTCTGGTGAAGTCTGGACCTGTGTCCAGACAGTGACCATGGCTGTCATTTTTCTAGCCAAGAGCTAGATTCCTAGCTTTCTCCAACTGCCAGCTCAGTCCTTGGACCTCTCCTTGGCATTTCCTACTCTATGGCTCCTTGATGAAGCTGTCAATGTGCGTAAGGACTTGCTGGACTGGGCACTTAGGGTTCAATCCATTTGTTCACTGAACATAAGAGGAAGCTTCTTCCTGACCTTGCTAGAAGTGCAAAGGGACTACATAGATATAACTACAGCAAAGTGAGGGAGACTACAGCCCACATTTTCTTTCATAGCTTTTTTCCTCCCTGGCACTGGATAAAGGAGTAGTTCTCCTTCATCATTGAGCATTAAAATCATCACAGCGGGGTAAAATTAATATTTTTTGTGACATTTAAGGAAACACAGCTAGATCAGCAAAGCATATCAACAGGCTTGATCAAACACTTACTTACTGATATTTTCTAGTTTTATTTTCATGTTTCCCTAAGATAATGAATGGGAACATGGTAAATACATGCACAAATTTTCAACTAAGCTGTGTTGCATTAGTTTAATATGAGTTTTAAACATTCTTTAATGAGCAGTTTGAGGGTTGCTACCCCACTGACTTCTAGATTTTAGACCCAAGATCAATTTTATGCTCTTCCAGTTTATTCTGAGGTAACAGCATTACTCCTATTTTTAGCAGCTAACAGTTTTGAATTTAACATTTATTTGATGCTGAATCTTCCATTTGTTTCTAATATAGGAATAAGATTATCCCCACATGCATTTGGCTGCATTAAACCTTAATAGGAAAAAGGAAAGAACAGATCTTTGAGAATTCAAGTTAACATTTGCTAGCACTTCATTAACTAATGCCAAATGCAGGAAGGAAGTAAACCTTCCATTCTTTAAGAAAATTAACTAGTGCATTATTACACGGAAAAAATAACATAGGAAATATTATCACAGGCAGAAAGTGTATTATTCCATTTGGATACCAGAGAAAAGGAGAGGGAAAGCAAACTGTAGCTAACTCCAGTTTTGACCAGCTCATACAGTTACCACTGTTGTTTTACAGTAAAATTTGCATTGTAGTTGTTTCCAACAACAACAAAAAAACTCTGGGTCTGGGTTTGCCCTTTGCTTTCCCCATGGCATGCACTGCCCATGGTAGTGGTGACTTCAGCTCTGCCTGCTCTCAGAGCCAGGTGAGGTGCCGGGATGTGCCAGCTGGCCTGGCCGCACTGTTCTTATTGCTGCCACTGCTGCAGTTGAGCTCTGAGTGACCTGCGTGGACACAGCCAGCCCTGGCTGCCCAGAGCTGAGATGTTTTTATCCACAGTGTCATCTAGAGAGTCCTGCTGCAGATAACCCAGTACTGGGAAGTGAGTGCCAGCCTCTGAATAGCTATGATCTCCAGAGATAAAACCAAGCAGCCTTCCTCTGCTCCCAGTTATCCCTCTCAGCCAGCAGCTGACTGGGACCCTTGTTGGCCACAACTGTGTTGAAATCCAATGTCAAGCACTGCTGTGATGGCTGTGCTTCCATGATGATCCCTGCCTTCCCACTGGGTTTCGGACTGGTGACTGGGCAGTGAACTGCCCTGCACACACGTAGAACAATAATACACCCATATATGTCATCATCTGCATACAACTGTTTGCAAAACTGAAACACTGATAGTCACACTATCCAAAACAGAACCACGATAAGTATCGAATGTATAATGCTTCTTGGGATAAATAAATCTTGTGAGTCACAGGGAGCTCCAACAGCAGAGACTATTAAGTTCAGAAAGGAACAGGGATGTAAATGTCATAGCCTTTTAGGGACTGCATGCTTGAAGGAAGATGCCATCACAACATTCTGTCCTTTACCTCTTCTTTTCTCTTAGAGCTTTCCTGAACCTCAATGCTTACGTGCTTAGCTGAAAGGGAAATCCACATGAACATCATATACTGGGTTTCCCAAACTCATAAGGCTGTAATGCTCTCTGATTATGTTTTGGGATCAAAAGACAGGACCTTTTATCTCCTCACCGCAATATATGACCTGATGAGAGTAGGTGCAACTTCATTTCAAGGGCTTTAACTTTTCCTAGTTTGTTATGGTGCTAATATCTTTCAATCACAGCAATAAACAGAATGTTCAGCACCTTGCAATAACGAATCCCAAACCTACTGCTGTGGAAGTTGGAACTTAAAAATTAATCAGGGTAGGATTTCATTTATAGTTGTATTTTTCATGCACAACTTTCAGTAATCTGCTGATATTTGTAATGGTATAAAAGCACTGGTAAAGAAACATTCACAGTGTGTAGTTGCTCAGCTGGATTCCTACACAACCTTAGAAAAAAAAAACTGGAGGCAATTAGGATCTATAAATATCTGATGTAGATGGATCCAGGCTCTTCTTGGTGGTGCTGAGCAATAGGACAAGAGGCAATGGGCAGAATATGACACTCAGGAAATTCCACCTGAATATGAGGAAGAACTGCTTTACTATGTGGGTGACTGAGCTCTTGAACAGGTTGCCCAGGGCGGTTGTGGAGTCTCCCTCACTGGAGATATTCACAAACCGTGTGGATGCAATTCTGGGCAATGTGCTGGAGCAGGCAGGTTGGACCAGATGACCCACTGTGGTCCCTGCCAACCTGAGCCATTCTGTGACTCCGTGAAATATCACCTGGGAAAGGCTGGTCACTGGAGAAATGTCTCTCTGCCTGGCTAATCTCTAACCTGTCTAGTGGAAATACTCGCACTAGGGAAGGTAGAGCACCACTGAATGCTGGGCTGCTGCTTCACACACAGGCTTGTGGGCACTCCCAATGGTGACTGGGAGCTATGGCTTGGTGTGGACTTGCCCAATCCTCTGTATTACAGACACCTTCTCTTCAGGCTTGGGTGGGTCTCCTGAAGATTTACACTTGTTGCTAAGCAGTAATTACATGAATTTGAAGAGTCTGTTTGGAGGAGAGTGGTGATTTAGGTGCCATACAGAGATAGTGTAACCCTGTGGCTTTCTCATCCCTAAGACAACCGGAAAATACAAAGTGATGGCACAAGCAGAAGGAAACTGGTATTTAGCCCTGTACCAGATCCTGTCCTGGAAGAAAAAGGGCATTTCTAAATGTATAAACTTTTGCAGGGCCAAGTAGCAAGGAAGTCTGTAGTTTCCTCCTCCTGCTCTATGCCAGCCTGGGCCCTGGTGCTGAAGGTAACAAGTGGGAAAGGGTGTATGAAGTGCACCCCATGGCATGATAGCTCTGAAACCTCCAGCATTTCTCCAGGAAAAGAGGAAAGGGAGGGGGGCAGAACACGCCTTCAGCTTTTACCTTTCTCAATATGCCTTGATCCACAGGATGAACTGATGTGCAAGAGTAAGGTAGCCTTAAGAAAACAGCTACTATTTCTTTCAAAAAGAGATGCATTTATTTACACAATGAATACAAGACAAATTCAGTGACAACTGCAATAGTACCAATTGTCCCAAAGGTAAAGCCACAGCTTAGATTGGATGTACAGCTAACATTATCCATGAAAACTTTATTGAAACCAGTGCTAATTTACATGGCTTCATCTTGTATGATATGTGGAAAGAAAACCTAGTGGCAAAGCCACTGGGAAAGAAAGGGCAAAAGAAAATTAGTAACCTTCGCTTTGAGGTTTAATTTATAATTGTATATTTATAAATTAAAAACTTTGAGGTTGGGTTTTTTTCTTTTTTTATTATTTTTTGCAGGTTTGTGCCTCAAATTAAAATCAGTTAATGAAGTCCTTCACTGTGAACACTAGGTCAATTACTGTAAGGATTACATTTATCTTTAATGAAGTGAATCTTACTGCTATTGCTCCTGCTCAAGGATAGTCTAATAAATTAAGTCTTGCATCCTAAGGAGTTTCAAGCATATTAGAAAATTGTTAATAAATAAAAAATCCAAAAATAATTTTTAATTATGCAGGGATTGTCCCCAGAAAGAATCCGTCTCAGACAGGAAGGTGGCTTTAAATACCTGGTGGTTTAAGAAAAACAATTTCCAAAGGTAGTATTAGAAAATTAATCTTTACAGATGAAAAACTCATGGAACCAATTAATTAATGAAGTTGGAAATCAGCATAACTTTAGTACAAAAGTAGATAAAAAGCTGCTGAAACACAAGCATCTAAAATAGAAATTCTGGGTTTTTTTCTTCTTGGTTATACCAGAGTAAAGCAGAAACTATGGATTATAAGAACTTCCTGAAAAACAATCTTTTCTATCTGCACAATTAACACTGAGATGAAATATACCTCAGGCAAAACCCCCTTAGTTTTGTGAAGTATCAAATCATCACTGAAATAACTGGAGCTGTACTGATAAATCCCAGCAGAGCACCTGAGTCATCCAAGTTTCTGTGCAGAAGAGAGCTGCAGTTTGACACCTGCCTATTCTATGGATATTTCAAAATCCATGTGGCATCACCTGTTTATAAAATGAGCCAAATCCAAATTCATCAGACATTCTCATTGCTAACCTGCCAATTTCTGCTATCCTTTTCTCTGCTTCTGATTTTAAGCCTGATTTCTGCATTTAATAACAAGTCTGATCATCTCGGCTGAGTTGAATAGCTCGGGGTTTTTTGGTGCAGTAGCTAATCCATCTTTGTGCAGCCATGCAAAAGTATCACCGACAACCACCACAGAACTTCCACCTCAGCACCGAGCCAACTGGAGCTGTGTGAGTGGGTAAAGTACCGCTGAACTCATGTCCATAGGGCATAAATCCAAGCTGGAAAATCCAACCAGACTTCCATCTGAGTGGGAGGAGGCCTGGTTAATTTGATTAGAAAGTGGCTAAGGTGCCCACTCCTGTTACCACTGCTAAAATAATAGCAGGTGAGGGCAAAAAATTGAGATGACACATTTTCAAACAATCTAAAAAGAAGCAGTCCCCAAATTTACCTGTTCCACAACCTTCCAATGCCTTTACAACAAGGGATGTGGGTTTTCTTATGACTGTTTCTCCAACAACAGAAAATGACTTGATGTCAACTTCTGTTTTTGAATGGCACGGACTGAGTTGGGTGGAGGAGGAAGGAACCAGCCAAGAGGAAATTTGAGGCTTTTTTGTTTCTCACTGTAAGCAGGTATGCGTTGACTGTACTGCTTCCAAAGGCGTATGCTGCAACTCAGCATTAATAATAGCTCACAAAAATGTGGCTAAACCTGTATAATACACAAGATGTAGTCATAGCACCCTGTAGGACAGCACTCATTATAGTGCAACCTCAAGACATCTAAGTAGTAAATCCTCTGCAAGTCCACCACATTTACAACCTATTTGTTCCTGAAGTCCTCTGTCTCAGAATGAACCTGTCTAAAAAAGGCAGCAGAAATCAGGGTCATGGCGTTTTCCAATGCTTTTACCGGAAAATTCCATTTCTGAGAACTAAAATGGTTCTCAAAAATGTAACTGTTAAAGAACAAGGAAACAAGACATCCTGAGAAGATACTCAGTGGGCTCTGGTGCTCCCACATCTTGTAATGCTTGTATTACTTGTGGGTTCTTCAGTCAGATTCCTACACAGCCTTGCCACATGGAGTAAAAAATAATCCCTAAGGTTCCTGCAGCAGAAAAGAGGGTCTGGTAACCCTGAGGTTTTATCTTCCCTGAACCTTAGCTTTAGGCTCTGCAATACGGAGATGGAAAGCCTCAAATGCCAGTTAATTCAACCAGAGGTTTCCAGACATATCTGACAACTGGTCCCTCCTCCCACTGGATCTTAAAAGCCATGTGGCAGCCATGGAAAGTGAACTTTCAAGCTCAATTTTATTCCTAAACAAAAGATTTTAACTGTTTCCAAAAATTTGTTTTGGTTGGTTTGCTTTTTTTTGTGTTTTGGGGTTTTGTTTTGTTTTGGTTTTTGTTTTGTTTTATTTTGTTTTGGGGTTTTTTTTTGTTCTGCCACTGTGGAACATTTAGAACATTTTTTTCTCTATTTGTCCTTACTCAGAATCTTCGGATTCCCAATAAAAAGGAAAAGTAACCTCTTCACCAGCTTTAATCAAAGTCCAAAAATAGAAAGATAGAAGGAAAAAACTCCCAAACCTTTCCCTACTTGGGAAAGCTCTGGAGCTTTCCATCCTAACAGTGGAATTGCCTCATTGGTTAGAAAGAGTAACACTCAGAATGGTTTTGCAATGGAAATATGGATGAACTGAAGAGCTATGGTCTTTGTCATCATAATCAGAAAACTAAGAGTTGATCCTGTTAGTTATATAAGCTAAAGATTTGTATTTCCCTGCTTTTCATTTAAGTGCTTTTTTTTTGAATCGTGGCCAGTGAATAAAAAATTAGTCAAGAGGCTTGAGATGATGTGAAAAGAATGAAAAATCCACACTTTTTTTTATTCATTGAAATATTTTCATTCAACAAACTCAAATTTTGACATTTTATTCAGATTCACTAAATTTTTATTTTGGAATATTGTGGAGGAGGAGAAAGTTGTCTGTGATACACTTCGGTCTGGTGTCCCAAGAAAATAGGGATTACATTATCATGCTCGTGTGTCTCTGCTTGCCTGTCCTCCTTCACTCTTCCCACACCCCCAAAAGGTTTTGAATCCAGTTTTGATGAAATGTGTCAGAATGTTCTGCAATTCTTATAGTTTCAGCAAAGTAGGTTTGTGAGTAAAGTTGGAAAAGAAACTCTATTAATAGACCATCAGAGCAATGTCTTGGGGTGACTTTATGATGCTGTATCCCCTATCAAAGAACAAATATAAATCTTATTAAACATGGAAAAATCTGCGCCAGAACTTCTCATTATGGTCCCACCACTTAAAAATCAGCTCGTTACCAGCATTGGGGAATTCAGGTTGTCTGTGTGATGCTCTTCAGGCTGAATGCATAGGGCGAATCCAAAAGTTTTAAAGAAACAAGAAAAAGTAGAGCAAAATAGAGACAAGGAAAAGAATCTGAAGAAAGAGCAGGGAAGACAAATATTAAGGAATTGCCTTCAGCTGGGAACGGTCTAAAAGGATGTTTTCTTTCCACATCTGATCGCATTAAAAAAAAAAATGAAAAAGAAAAAGAAAAGAAGAAAAAGAGTCCAAACTATTGTTATTGAATCTAGAAATCTACTGAGGCTGAATGATCTCTGAGAATTATGGAGAAGTTTAAAGTGCAAAAAGGCCCTGAAATAGAAGAAAAAGCTTTCTCATCAAACAGCACATTGCTCAGACACTGATGGAGATCTAGGTTGAAAAGAACAAACATGCTTTCAAGGAAATATTCAGAGATAGAACACTGGACCCATTTCATTCTTTTTTATAATGTATTATGACTGTGAATAGAAGAATCAGTCATGTTTTGTAAAAACTCTTCACAGGTTATTAGTTAATCACTTATATATCTTCCACAGGGCTGGCCTTAAACTTCCAAGTGCAGCTGGGCTTTGCCATGAACTAGACAGGGAAGGTATGGCAACACTGGGATCCCACTAGGAGTGGTTGCACTAGGGGCTCATACAGCCCCAAGGCAGAGGAAGAATGAAGACCACACTTGAGAAGGGTTGAAAGTATGGATTTAAAAAAAACACGGGTAGCACTGTAAGCCTGAGGGAAACATGGTGTAAACCCCAAAGCCATTTTAAAAGGAAAAAAACCCCAAATTGGAAAAACGGTCTTTGAATCATTGACAGAGGAAACAAGGCTTGTTTTGGAGCATCTCCTGGTTAGTTCCCACCCCCCATTTTCTCTTCAAACCAAAACTCTCCATCGTAAGCAGCTCTTACCCAGGTTTGCTGCCTGGATGTATTAATCAGTGGAATTAGAGGATTGGGACAGAGCCAAGTGACAGTGTGATTGCCTGTGCAAGGCAACATAAACAGCCAGGGTGTATTGAGTGCTCTGTAGCAACAGCCCCATGACAGTGCTCCTTCGTAGTAAGCCGAAGCAGGATAAACTGGTCTGCAATTACCAAGAGGGTTAATTCTCTCCTTTTAACATAAACATAGATCTAAAATGAGATTATATTACATCAGAAACAAGGCAAAGTTTGAAGATATTTGTTGAAAATTGGCCTAATGACTCTTTTGTCATTGTAATTCATGCCTTTCACCTTGCTAATATCCAGCAATTGCAAATTGGCATACTACCAGAAAATGCAAGTAGTGTCTTTCACCTGTCCTGTTTGCTTTATCTACCCTTTCCCCTTCTTTCTTATGTGCTCTTCAGACATGATGGACTTTCTTTTAAAAGCTGCTAGTCATTTCCAATTTGTAACCACTGTACAGCCAGCTGCCTGTTGTTTTTAAAACATGAGCCTATTTTTTTTTTTTGCTAAGCTAATGACATCAAAACACCTGTGCAACTCTGTGCATTTACAGCAGATTACACCAAAAAATGCCATGATTCCTTAACGTGTCCTATACCCACCCAGGACACATGGCCTACAAGTGTTTTGTTGAAGACAACAAAGAAACTCATGAGGGCTGTTTCTGGAGGTATTGGACATTATCAAAGCTTTTGTAAAGCTGGCACAGAGCCAGTGGCCTGACCCTGTCTTTGTAGAGACTCAGAAGGGAGCCCAAGACATGAGCTGGTCTGCCCACATATGGAACAAGGGGTCTCCAGCCATGAGCACCTCCACTGTGGGACGTGGAGAGCACATAGAGGGCAGTAGCTGTGGTGGTGTGGGGATGAAACCCTGGAGGGGTGAGGAAGGAAGGCAGCACAGGCTGTTTTGAAGGTGGTATTGCTGAGCTGGGCTGGGCCCCAGCTGCCTGCCTCGCCTGGTCCCCTCCCGCAGCAGAGAACCCAAAGCCCTGCAGAAGTTGTTATCATCCACTACCACCAATTACTTGCAGAAATTCTCCTCCCTTTAGTTCTCCAGCAGATGTCTTGTGGCTCAGATTCAGGAAAATCACTACACCCATCTTGGACACAGTAGACACATCTTTCAGTGGCACTAAAAGTGAGGAAGGAATTTGCCATGCCCTTATAAAGGCAAATTCTCCATGTGTGCAGAGTGACATGGACTGCATAGTTAGGAAGTGCCCTGTTTCAATTAATACAGGCAGACTGTGCTGCCACTGCGCCCTGAGGTTGATGGTAACATCCCCTATACCTATATCTCTTTATATTCTATAGTTTGTTATTTATTAAGTGTTTCTTTCCAGAAGAATCATCAGTACTAACCAGACCAGAGAGGAGTCCTCGTTGCCAGGAAGCTTCTCCTCTCAAGATTCCAGTTTCATGAATCAGATTTCTGTTTAACTCATTTTATCTGGCACAAAACACAACAGATTCATTCCATGCAGAGAAGCAACAGCAGAAAATGATGCAAGCATCTTTCAGGGGGGCATAAGCTGGTGTAAGAAGGGAAGAAGCCAGTGTATCAAATCCAATTTGATAACTGTCTTTTTTTCAAGCACACAGGACTTGCCAAGTAGATGCACTCTGCTGTCAGTCTTTAGCTTGCTTTCTCTTCCTTATCACTCTGTTAGGGATCAAAACTTATGTTTTGTTAACACCTGCACCCCAGTTTAGGAAAGAACTGTGGCTATGGGGGCAGCAGGAAGAATTTGCAAGAGTTTTTTTAAAGTGCTGACATGCTCTCAGCAGATATAGGGGTGTACCTCATTCAAACAATGTCTCATGGATCTGTTTTCGTCCCGTGGCTAAGCAAGATTTAATCTGCTAGAAGGTTTGGTGGACATGTTTAAAAAATATGTGGTATGAAAATACCAAATTTTGAGTCTGAGATTAAAATGCAGCCTTGCCTTTCCACTGACAGCATGAGGTGCATGCTGTTTGCTTGCTCATCACAGTAACCAGCCTGGTGCATCTTTCCAGGTTTTCAATATTAGATTATCTGAGGATATAAAATCAAGTTGGCAGAATGAGTCAGCTGATAGATTATTGCCTAGTAAAAAAAAAAGGAATGTCATTATATTTGCCTACAAAGAACCACATGTATCTATGAGGTTGTAAAGATAATAAGCATGAACTCAATCATTGCTAATATGCTCTGCTTCATGTCTCAGATATTTCTTTTATACAATTTTTTGCTAATATCCTAGAGTTGACAAAATACTTCAGAGAAATTAAACTGATGAATACTGTTTCACTGGTCTCATTAAAATTCAGGCAATACCACAATAGAAATAAAAGTTATTGTTAAGAAAACAAACAGTTCCAGCTTAGTGGTATCAAATGCAATTAAGAAAGTGGCATATTAACTCCAATGTTAATAGGAGTACAGTTCAGATTGCTAAAATGCTTTTTTTCTATTTTGGACACCACACCTAATTCTATCTTTTTGTAGAGCTGAAAAATAGTATTTCACTTTACACATGAATGTTATTATATTCCCAGCTAGATCTGAGATAGATGATGGCTGTCTGGCAGTTGCTGCTGCTGCTAAGCCTTTACACAGCAGAAAAAACCCCAGCAGCAAAGCAAATGACAGGGGAATTCAATTAATGGTCCATTTGGAAGCTGGAAACAGTTGTCTACTCTGCCACTGGGAGCCTGTACATTCTCCCAGTCTTTTTCCTGACATGCCTGTGGTATACCACCTTGCCAGCTCTCCACAAGTTTTCCCTCAGGTCCAGTCTGGCCAAGAGAACAGATATGGTGGCCTCACTTTGCTCCAAAGGAGCGCTTCTCTGCCTGCTGTCCTGTGGGACAGGTGAGCTCAAGCTACAGACAGTCATTCAAGAAGACACTTCAGGAGAAACTTGCTCATCTTTCTCCTGCATTGGCCAGGGCACTTTAGGTATAAATACCATAATAGCAGTGAGGTTCTTTAGGGAGAGTTGGAGGGAATCACACCATCAAGGAGGTCTGAGTAAAACTGCCGGACTGATGAAAAGTGTTACCTGAGCTTCACCAGGTAACAAAGACCGTATTTCCACACAGCCTTCAGCTGAGTCCACAGGCAGTGGGAAGGCCTGGCACACTTCCCCACCAGGAGGACTTTGGAGGTAAAAAACATCTGTGGAAGGCTGACCCTACTGGAAACCAAGTGCTCATTAAAGCCAATATGAGTCCCTCCCACAGGATGTAGTCCTTCAGGCTGCTCCAGTGTGGGTCCCCCACGGGTCACAAGTTCTGACAGCAAACCTGCTCCCATGTAGACTCCTCTCTCCATGGGGCCACAGATCCTGCCAGGACCCTGCTCCAACCTGGTCTTCCTATGGGGTCCTTCAGGTACATCCAGCTACTCTGGTGTGGGGTCCTCCATGTGCTTCAGGTGGATCTGTGCTCCTCCATGGGCTGCAGAGGCACAACTGCCTCACCATGGTCTGAACTACGGGCTGCAGGGGAACCACTGCTCCAGGCCCTGGAGTACCTCCTGCTCCTCTTTCTCCACGGACTTTGGGTCTTCAGGACTATTCTTCTCACATATTCTCACTCCTCTCTCTGGCTGCAGTTGCTTTCGTGCAGTAGGTTTTCCCCCTTCTTAAATGTGTTATCCCAGAAGTCCTGCCACTGTTGCTGATGGGCTCAGCCTTGGCCAGCAGCAGGTCCGTTTTGGAGCCATCTGGCACTGACTCCATCAAACACGGGGGAAGCAACTTCTCACAGAATCCCTGCCTGTGGCCCTGTTTCCAGCTACCAAAACCTCACCATGCAAACCCAATACAGCATTCCACCCTTCTGGCTTCCCCAGGGGAAGGGCAGATATCTACACAGCTGGCTCATCCAAGGTCTTCTCCTCTCACAGTCAGGAGCAGAGCCCTCTCTGATCATCAGTGAGGGGAAGCTGGTATTGCAAAGGAGGAAAAAGCTAATGTGGAAGCAGCAAGGAAAAGCTGCACACTCTGATACTGAGGTGTGGATGGAAGACAGCTTGCCTGAGCCCTCTTTCAACATACAGACAAATGCCTCAGGCAAAATCCAAAATGGCAGAGCAGAACCCCAGTTTCCATAGGTTTTTCTGTCACAAAAGCCATGACTACTAGCTATTAAACAGACTTAATGGTCAATAGCTTCCTGTCACCTCAGATAGTCACAAAACAAGAGGGATGCAGGTGCTGCCAGCCCGTCCTGTGTCATGACCATGGTGGCTGTCACTCTGCACACCTGGGGAATGCTGCTGCTCCAGAGAAGCAGAGATCCCTCACTACTCCTGAGGGTGATCTCCATGGTTAGGGCAGCACCTTCCTACAGCAACATGCTTTTTTCTTCCCCCTGGATAATTTCACTTTAGTGAAGCCTAGCAAAATTGCCCAGTATTGCTTTCTCTGAGCATGAACTGCTTGTAGGATGGTTGGCTAGCTCCTTCTTACAGCACTGTGCTGGGAGGAAAAGCCATGCCCTTTTTCATTTAATGAGTAAAATAAAATTGAATGAAAATGAAAAATATTCTTAATGAAAGGTGGTTGTTCTCTTTTTTTTCAATAAAGAAGAAAAATGCAATTAAGAATAGTGTCCCAAATAGTTCTGATAAACTTCAAAACTTCTACTCAAAGAAAAGGAGTTATTGGAAAACATTTCTGAGGCCAGAGAGAATTCTGTATTTATTAACAGGCAAAGTTCAAAAGATTAATCATGCAGAGTCTTTGATATTTCATCTTGCAAAAGAATAATCCTGATAAGAAAAATGTTTTGGCAAGAGCACCCTCACTGTTGAACACGTGATGGTTACTCTGGAAGAGGCAACAAGATCTAACTTGTTGAAATGGCACTGCAAAGGCAGAAGAAAAGCAGGTTTTACTGAACACTGGTTCTAGACACTTCTTGGACTACCTCTGACACAGCACCAGTGGGAGCAATGAAAATAGAAAAGCCATCTTGTTCCTGCCATTTATTTTTCCTCTTTCTCATTCCTGCTGGTTTTAACATTGGAAAAGGAATCTCTAGGGGGATCATAAGGCCATTTGTCTCTGAATAATGAGAACAACAGGCAGCACCGTGAAAAGCCACACTGGGGGAAAAGAAATCCAAACCACAAGCCATCAAGGTGAGTTAGTATTTCCGCCCCTGGTTTTGCAAGGGATTAACTATTAATAAAGATTTAACTAATCTCTGCTTTGCCTGCGTGACTGAAATATTAATAATGGCCATACACCCTGTCAATCTGTTGTATTTCCTCCATGGCAAGTCTGCAATAGTGAATACAGCTCCAGGCTGTTTCTATGTTACTGAAACTCACATTGTTGTGCTTTTCTGACCCTTTTTCTCCATCATCACTAAAACAAAAAGGAAAAAGTGTTTTTTTCCACTCAGACTCTGCTGTCACTCTGCCTGCCCACCATATACTATTTGCCTCCTTATTATCTCAGCCACAACAGTAAAAGTACAGAATGAAACACCGAGAAAAAGCCTGGCACTATCTTAGAATGCCTGATGTCACAAGAATTACCTAACTAGCCAGCTTCCCTTTTCAGTCAGATTTTGATATGATAGCATGGCTGGAAATCTTTAAAGTGTTTTTAGTTCTGACTTCTGCATCTGTCTCGTTTACATATTTTTGTCATCTCTAGAAGCTTTGAGTTTTATTTGCTTCACTTTGACTTCACCAATATTCTTGTTCATGGTTTAGGTTGTATGAATGTCTGAGGTTTCTAGAACAGACTAAACCTTGGTTTTCAGGACAACCCACAACTTCTAGTGCTACATTAAAAGCCTTTCAGGCGCAACCCATAAAACACGCATCAGTATGGAAAAGTTTATTGATAGCCTTTTTTTCTCTCCTGGTTAGGAGGTACCTCAAATTTCAGGACAACCTAATTTCTAGCCTAATAAAGGTTCCTAGTGCTATTAGGTCTAGCCCAGCTTCTTCCCTGTGTCTCCTCAGTGTGGGAAGCAGGGCAGGAAAGGTGGGCATCCATGACCTTCCTAACAACACCGAAGGAGCTGTGGGGACTTCAGTCACAGGTGCCTTGGAAACAGGCCAGCTACCATATGTGGAAGCCAAGTGAAATGCATGTGGCAGTCTCGGTATTTTGAGCTCATAATACGACACCAAATTAGAAAAAGAAAATAAACTACATCAAGTTTGACCTTTTCCAGTTCTGGACAAAACTTATTATCAAGGACGATTTTGGCTTTCATCTCTTTTCCATTAATATGTGCCTCCCTAGCAAATATTTTATGAATCCCATTGGTTTCTGTGCAGTAAAAACAAATGTTAAAAGAAACCAATCCAAAGGAAACGGTTTGGCTTTTGGAGTGTTGGGCCTTTTGGTTACATTTTTTCCTTTGTCTTTTTTTTTTTTTTTCTGATCTCTACTTTATTCTTTTGTCCAGAAATTACAAAATTGGTTCCTGACTTGGAATACAATTGTTTATGACTATAAATCAGTTGACTTCACTGCTGCAGTGCCATCCAAAATGACTTTGTAATCTGGAAAAAAATAATTGTTCTGAGGAGAAAGGGAGCAGTGGACATTTCCCAGGCTTTTTTGACCTTCTGAGCAAGAACTGGAGCTTGCCTAGTGGTTTAGATGCTAATCTATCTACCCAGTGTGTGGGTGTGCTCTGAGTCACAGCCAACATGTGCACTCACTTCTAAAACAGGGCTTCCTAAATATTTTTGTAAGGGTAGCTTTTGTTTAACTTTCATTTGGCAGAGTCCCACTTTGGGAATGGTTAAAAGCTCAGGAAGGACCATATGTTGCATGTAGAGCTGCTAAGAACAACTTTGAAAATTTTCAAATCTTTTTCTCCCAAACCGAAAAAGAAAAACCTCACCCTTCCCCTTAACATGATTCAAGATACTGCTTTTTTCTCACCCACTTGCCAGAAAACCACATCTGTCAGACTTCAAGTGTGCAACAACTGTCTGTCCACAGTGAAAATAAATGTCTTTTTGTCTGGGTTTTTTTTGTTGTTGTTGGGGTTTTTTGTTTGTTTTGTTGTTTAGGTTTTTTAAGTGTTTTGTTGGTTTTTTTGTGTATTTGTTGTATTTGCTTTTTTTAACCCATGCCCAGTTACCAAAACTCAAGGGGCATTCTGCTGAGGATGTTCCAGGCAACTGTAACCATGTAAGTCTGAGCAAACAGGATACAGAGGCCATATACAGGCAGTGGGGACCTAGAGGTTTCTGCGAGGAGAAGTATTTTTTTGATATTGTTCCCCCTATTACATAACTGGGAACGGGGATAATGAACATGTTTCAGTCAAAGCATCACAGGTGTTACAAATTGCTTTCTCTCTTGGAGGCCCTGTTATTAACCCAGTTACTGCTGGTAATAATAGCTGCTGCTCTGCAAATAAGCCTGAAAAATGCACTGGGGCCAGATTCAATAAAGGGCTTAGGTGACTCAGCGTTAAGTTGATGTAATACCTCGTATTTAAGATCTCAGGCCTTTGAGCAGAGTCTGAATCCTGAGCAATAGATCCATAAAGTGCACAAAGAGTGTTAGGAGCTTGCAATAACAACCCCAAGCAGCTTAGCATGTACCTGCTTAGACGTAGCCAATAAAACTGGCTGGGTGGGGAGAGAAACCTTAAAACCCACCTGTCAGACCTGCAAGGAGATACTTGCATTTTGTTGGGATCTGCGAACTGGATCCCTTCCAAAATACAACTTTTTGGGCTTTTCCCCACTCTTTATTTATTTTCCTTTTTCTTTTTTTCTCCTTCCCTTCCAAGAACTGCGCAGGACTTATGCTTTTTAATGTTCCCTCTTTGCCACAGCTGCCACACAATCATAGAAGACCCTGCTGCTAAAGCAGTGACCTGGGAATTGGATGTCCTAAGTTTGGTTCTCTGCTTTGGCTGCACAGTGTGCGTGGGAAGGGGGCTTCATTTCCTGCCCACCCTCCTCCCCCCGAGCTGATGCCATTAGCAGCTCTAAAGTAGGTCAGTGTGAGTGGGCTGGAGGGATGTGCTCCTCATCCTCCATCTGCAACTGTGCAGGAAACATTTCAAGATACACTAGTGCATAAAGAGAAAGAGCATATTAGGCAACCAGGTCATGTCTCCTCATGCTCAGAACACACACCTGGCATGAGGGCATCCAGGTTTCTGGCCCTTGTCTCTCCCCAGTTTTCTGTGTTTTAACCACTGGTGGTAGAATGGGAATGACAAGAAAAAGAAGTCCCAGCAGGGAAACTAAAACTCAGGCCTGTCCAGCTCTGTGTGGAGTGAGTAACCAGCACCAGGCAGGTGGTGTGGTTGAAGTGGGACTGCCTGCTGCCAGAGTAGCTTGGCATGGCTTTCTCTCAAGAGACTGGAGAGATTTGAACATTTCCTATTCAAATAGGGAATGAAAATCTCCAAGTCTTCTAAAGTAAATACTCAGTCTGCTCTGTAGTGCTCGGGCAGAGGAGAGGAATTTTGATTTTGGCAGCAAAAAAGCAAGAGTCGCTGCACATAATAAGGTGAGAAATATCTCCCTGAAAGCTGAGTATGCTTAGAGTACACTTGTGGGACCAGTTTTCCCTATAATAGTCTTAGTTAGGGATATGTACAAAGTGACCCTTGAATTACTCGCTCAACTCCACTAAGATTGGGACACCTCAGGATATGTACAGCTTCAAGATCTTGGTAAACTGAAGAGCAAATAAGTTTTTGAACTTAATCACCACCGGATTTATTGGGATTTTAGTCTTAAATGTCTCAGCTGGGCCAAGTCCCAGGTCAGGAAAATACCATCAAAATGCATCTGACACCTCTCTCTTTTTAAATGAGCAGCACGGGACAGAGTCTCCTGCAGACTGCAGTGCTCCAAACTCCATGCCTCAGGAAGGAAACACCATATGAAATTTTGTCCTCAGTTACCTCATTACAACTTTGACAGCATAATAGGGCCAAAAATATGATAGCAGGATTGGTTTCAAGGGTTTCTTGTTTTGTTTTGGTTTTGTGTTTTGATTTTTTGTTCTGTTGTTTGGTTTTGGAGTTTTTTTGTTTGGTTGGTTCTTTGGGTTTGGGGTTTTTTTGTTGTTGCTTTGGGGTTTTGTTTGTTTTTTGTTTTATTTTTCATAGGCAAGGATATGCTATGGTATGGTGAGAAATACAAGTAGACCCCTCACTACCAACAGCTCTATGTGGCCAATGCAGTAGAAATTCTACCCCTTAGGAATCCAGTACAGCAGAAATCTCACAAATGTGATTGAAGAAAAAAATCTCAAGAGTCAGAAACACTTCCCAGACCCAGGACTGCAGTGGGCCGTAGATGTGTGCACGATGCCTTTGAGATGTGACCTGTATGCTGAGTGATATTGCAGATGTATTCTGAGTCCATTTTAAACGTGCTTCTGCTGTTTTCTCCCTGAACATTGCTTCCCTTTCTTGCAAAGTTAGCCTAGGCCAGCCGCCCACTGGCCCTCAGAGCCCATCTTCCTGCACGGGGAGCTGAACGCCTGCAGCTGCTGGTAGCGTTCCCACCCGCGTTACCACAGCAGCACAAACAGCAACACATTAAACACAAGGACGCTGTGCGGGCAAAGGCCCTGCATCCTCGGGGTTCTTGAGCAGCCTTTATGCAGCTGCCAGGCCCCTGGAGGAGCCTGCAGAGTCCATGTGTTTGCTCCATCTCCTTTTCCAGCTAAGCCTGGCATTTTTATGGGACAACTAAGGTAACCTGTGCAAAATGAGTGGTCAGCACTGGTTACAGCAACTTTATGTGGAGAAGCTTTTTAGTGGCCAGTCTACTCAGAAGGAACATAAACTGTTTCCCCAAATATACTTCTCTGTAACCTTTGACAGGTGCATTTGTCCTTCCTATATGCCTGCCTGGGCTCCACCCTTGCATAAGCCCTTCCTCCAAAGATAAGTCAACACAGAGCAATTCACATGGAAGTATCTTTCAATGTGGCTCTGAGTGGAGAAGCATGTGAATAGCATGTGTATTACTTTTGTCTCGTTTTCAGTTTATTTTTTCTTCCTTTGGACATTTCTGATCTTCAGAGAAAGTCTGGAGTGATACAGACTTCATTTCCTATTAGCTGACTACAGCTATAGGTTGCATTGACATACACTGATGTGTTAATTTGGCAAGATATCAAAAAATAAGAGCCAAAAAAGCTGACAGGCAGCACAGTTCCCTGGAAAACAAATTTCCTGAAATAAATCTTTTGTTTTGACAGTATGACAGCTCTGTTCAAGAACTGTATCTGTCTTGGAACAGTATATTTTGATTTTTCCAAGACATGCAATTTAACTGTGCATGACATTTTGATTTAAGATGTGCATTTACTGGAACTTACAGAGAGTGTGCTGGATGGATTAGAAATTGATTCCCCATTAGGTTTTAAAAAAGTAGCTGTTCATCAGGAGATAACTAGGGCTGTTTTTCTTGTGATCCACCTGAGACCAGTTCTTAGTCTGACGTGATTTAATGTGTTAATCCACAATCCAAACAAGACAAAGGAAAAGAAGTCTTTACTGGCAAATTTGAGAAGTGATTATAAAAGTGATGTTGTTAATAGGGAATCACCCTGCTTTGAGGATGATCATTCATTTAGAAGTCTAAGTCTAAAAGAATGCATTCTGACATGAGCAAACAAAACCTTTAGATTTGAAAATTTAAAAAAATGAAAATAAAATGAGACTGAGAATGAGCAAATGGCTGGGAAAATTGTTTCAGATAAAGACTTTTTAAATACTCCTCCTAGGCAACCACCACATTTTTGTCTTCTCAAGACAGAGAGAGAACAGAAATCTCCCACATCTTCTCATCAGCACACACATAATACTACAGTGCTGTTCTTAGACAGCAAGAATGAAATATATTAATTTTACAATGTTTTTTCAAATCTGAAATCTAAGTAAGCCACCCTGAATTTGTGTTTGACATTTCATAGCTGAGAAACAGTCATCAAAAACAAGGAAACAAACAAAAAAATCCAACCCTCGCCCCAAACACAAATAATTTTTGGTTGAAATACCTTTTTTGGTTTTAACACAAAGGTGATTTGCTTTTGGAATAATTGAAAAAAAATAAGTAGCTATTAACTGTGTGACAGAAGATTAAAGTACAAGCACAAAAGCATTAGGGGTTTTTTTGAGGGTTTTTTGTTTGTTTGTTGGTGAGTTTTTATTTCTTTTGGTTTGGTTTTTTCGGTTGTTTGGTTTTTTGGGGTTTTTTTAATAAAAGTTTAGACCACTGTATTTTCGTCATATGCTCTTCTAGAGTTAAAAAAAAACCCCTATATTTGGGCTCTGGAAATGTACAAATATTACCTAAAGAAGAAGCCTAACATAAGATATTCAAAATACATCAAAAAATATGAAACCATTATTAAAATAACTAATAACTCAAAGGGAGAAGTGCAAAAAAATAGTTTCTGTTATTTTCCTTGAAAATTTACATCTGCAAGCAGATATTTGGGAATACCTAGGACTATGCCACATAGTTTAGAAGTCTGTTTATTGCTTTCTAGGAGGAACTACATATTTGATACACTTTTTGCTTTCTAAGAGGAGTAAAATCCATTGTAATGTCTAATTTACTATTTTTCCTTTGAAAGCTCCCTCTGCCAAGAGAATTTCTAATGGCTTCAGCAAAATTTGCTCCAAATACCTGGTGAAATAGAGCTACAGACCACCAAAAACCCCAGCTCATATTCACAAGGGAAGAGAAAGTATTTGCCTGTAGACTGAATAACCTGGCACTACAGCATGAGACCACCACGGTTCTATGAAAAACATGCCCCATAACTAACCACAGGCTAATTTTTCAGTGTTGTGACCATCCTGGTGTGTCTTGGAGGTCAAAAAAAAAAAAAAAAAACCCCAAAAAAACAACAAAACCCAAACCACAAATATCTTAGTTTTTCCTCAAAAGACTTTTAGAGAGGCAAATGGCATTAAGCTGAAGGCACATGGAAATGAGTCGACACAGACAGCTAGACCTTTGGTTCAGGTGTAAAGTTTTGAGTTTCTTGTTGACTTCACACAGCAACAGGTAGCAAACCAACAGCTCCCAACAAGTAGGTGCAGGCTTCCAAAGATGTACCATGCTCATTTTGCTTAGAAGAAAAAATTTCTTGAAAGATTTAGGTATTTATTTATAAGCAAAAATCTACAGCAGGTTGGCCTCTTGGATCAATCCAAGAAACCCCTTCATTTTGAGCTGAAAAGCATCACCCACTGAGGCATGATTTGACTCTTTACAGCTAGAATGGACCCATTCAGTGCTCTATTGGTCTTTTTAACATGTCAGATACACAGCCTACCTGCTCTGGGCAAAAGCTTAATACTGTAAGTGCAGTGAGGCTGGTCCTCCACACAGTCCTTTGTTAAGCCCATGGGGTAACTCAATTGGCTTCAGGGGGGTCACTGCTGATTCATGCCACCAGAAGGTGCAATTAGTGGACCCAGCTCATCCATCCTGAGGCATTACATGGCTTCCTTACTCCTATGGATTTAGTTCCTTTGGGCTTGATTTGAATTCTCTATGCAACTTTTTCAAACCCTATAGTGCCTCATGTCACATTCCCGTGACTTTGACAGCCAAACTGAGACTGAGAAATCTCTCTCTCACACACACGCAAATACAATGACACACAGTAAGAAGTTGAATTTCATATACAAAACTGAGCCATTTGAGAGGTCCAGTGACCTTTTATGTCTTCCATTAAAGGCAATTGGATGATTTTAACCCCCAAAGATTCCCATTTTCTGTTTAACATTAAAGCGAACAACAGAAAGAAAAAAACCCTATCACTTATATTGCTGAGGTTACAGCAAAGCTAAAAATAAAGTATTGTCATCCTGCTTTTTAAAAACCTTTAATAGGACACTAGGCAGCAGAAAGGAAAGTAGGGTTTGGTTGGGTTTTTTCAATAGCACAGATATTTTAACTCCAGGTTTCATTTAAGCTCTGTTGCAGTCTGTTGGTTATAAGCTTCTAAGTCAGCTCAACAGGACACTGTGGTAAGGATGATTTTTATCTCTCTTGCATATACAAAGCAGGGAGTGGAAAACAAGACAAAACTGAAAACATCTCTCCACAGGTAAACTGCATCTTTGCTGACATCCCAATAACGAACACAAAGCCCTGTACAAAGTGATATTTTTACACACAGAACAAAGACAATCCTTCAATCTGGAGTAAGTTTTAAATAACCTCCTCATGAATTTGCCAAAGCAAGCTAGGCCATTCAAAAAGCAATATTTCTTGAGTTGAAAGGGAGAAGGAGTTTTTTTTGCAATGAATTTTGTTCTGGCAGTGCACTGAAGCGGCTTCAGGACATACCAGTTCCATTTCTACATTTGCTTAATATTTTGTTCAGACATGTCCAGTCCAGACTTAGTTACCCGACTTCATTGTAGTCAGCTACATTTCTACCTTTCTGTCTTACTTGTCTTTGGCATGCTGGAAATCTGGCTTGGTTTTTCACTAGTCTTTTGAAACATTCCCAGGCATTTTAAAAAACAGTGTGTACAGACTTTATTTGGTTTGTTACCTGTATTATATTTTCTGGTAATAAAAACAAAATTTCTGGCTGGCAAAGAAGTTCTGTGACAGTGTGGTATCAGGAGGGAGGGATGGATTTGGGTATATTCCCACTGTACCCTAATCTCAGCTGACTTTTGGATAAAATATCAAGAAAGCGTGCTGGTGTCTTAGGAAAAAGAGGCATTGCATTGTTAAAAAAACCCTAAACCATTAGTTTTAACCACACCATGTCTTTCTTGAAAATGCTTTCTTTGCACTCCAGTTTGCTCCTTAAGTTACTAAATCAAAGCTCGTTGTTCACATTCCCACCACACAAGGAGCTCCACGCCACAGCACTTTGCAAATACAAGCAGAAAGTCAAAGATTAAAGAAAGTTTCTTCAAGAAGCTTTTATATTCGAGTTGTGCATACCAGCATCCTTTCTTTTGCTTGCAAGCACACTAATCATATTTCAATTGCATGCCTACAACATAAAGTTAATAGCTTCCTTATTTCCTTATTTTAGCATTTCCCCTCTACTCCCTCAGTCTTTTCAATTATACAACCTAGATAATTCCTTTCATTTCCTTCCTCCAGTGTCCTGTTTTCATTTCTTACACAAAATCATATTTGGTCACTTACACTTTTCTTGAGGATAAGCACACGGCAGCAGCATCTCTTGCTCCACCATGGTGCTGTCTGTTGCAGAGGTCAGTGGTCCTTGGAATAGCGCTTTAAGAAAATATTTTGGAAAGCTAAGCTCACTCATGCAGGCTTCTGATCTTCTCCAGTCCTCTTGGCTTCTGTGTGCTGTCACATGTTATCCTCCCTCCTGAGAAACCTGTGAAACGAGTCTGGCAACACACAACTTGTGTGTCAGAAGAGTTTTAATTGATTCATTGCAACAGATACCCACCCTCATTAAAAAAAAGCTGTTGAAAGGAGTAGTCTCTTAGCGCCTCATTTGAAATTACAGAACCTGCCCAATGTCACAGCTGGTGCACTTTAAAGGGAAACTACTTGCTGGGTTTGTGAATACACAGGAAATAATTTCAAATCAATCTTAACGTGCCAAATAAACCACAAATAGCGGTAGAGTTCGGATGCTTCTGTGCTGTGGGAGAGCAGGAATCCTTCTGCTGTGCAACGAGGTGGTGAGGGCTGCCTCTGCATCTCTCCAAGGCACGATGTCCTGTGGGACAAAGCAGCTCCACATTGCTTTACAGAGGCCTCTGTCTCCATGATCAGCCACTCTGACCGCTACTGAAGGGGAAAAATCTTGTCGGCCTGATTTCTGAGGAATGCATCCTCAGGAAGGTGAGGTTATTAGTGCCTCAGTGCCTGCAGGGAGGATTCCTCCGTGCAGCAGCCATGGAGGTTGGTCTGCCTTTCAGCAGCCCCTGTCTATCCACCCAAGGTTCAGTGAGGAGATCCCAGCACTGCAAGCCCTTCTCAGCTCGGCTAAGTTACCATTTACTTGTTACCCCTGTGACCAAGAAGGATTGCAGGTGGACCCTGAGTCTGATCCTGTATCAGCTTCACACCAGGTTGCATCTTGTAGTACTCCCACAACAGTTCCCTACTGCTTTTACAAGCTGGTGATACCATCTCCAAGTGAGGCTGTGGTTAGCAAGGAAGCAAAAAGAGGAGACATGGGATTTATGCCTGAGTGTCTCTAATTTGTCCTGTCACCTTGGGCAAATTGCTTTACCTCTTGGTGTTTCTGTTTCCCCATCTATACCACATGCATAATTACAGTTCACTTTCTTTGGGAAATGCTTTGAAATCTCTTTACAAAAGGCAGCATGAAAGAGGAAGCTATCATTATTGTACACTTGTAAAATATTGGGATGTGGCAGACAATAAACACCAAGCATATGAGATTTTATGCATATAAACTGTTTTGTTTTAAAAAGAACTTGACCTTATTGTAATAATGATTTTAAAAAAGAGATACTCCTACAGAGTTTGGCAAAAGCTCAGATTCTGTTTTCACAGGGGAATGATGAGAGAAAAATCTAAATCAATTCTCACTTCTAGGAACACTACGCCCTCCTGGAAATAGCAAGTCCACCAGAGGTTCCTCAGTGGAAAATGATATAATATGGGAATTTCCTGCTTTTCTCTCACCTAGGTTAATAAAATCTCTCATTTTACAGCCTGTGAGTACTCACATTATACTCAATAGGTCTAAACCCTTGCCTTCATTTTCTTTCTCTCTCTTTGAAAACAAGCTCAACAAAGCTTACAAAGATCAGTTTTGTTTTGGTTTATTCATGTGCAGGTAAGATTGAACAGATTGATGCAAAGTTCTTTTTTCCACAGGTTGAATTCACTCATATGGGAGCCTTGTACTTCTTTTAATACTTCAGTGAACAAAATGAAGGAGGCACCCAGAGAAGTTGTGGATGCTCCGTCATTGTAAGTGTCCCAGGTCAGACTGGTCAGTACTTTAAGGAACCTGGTCTAGTGAAAAATTTGCCTGCCCACGGCAGAGGGCTTGGATTAGATGATCTTTAAAGGTCTCCTCCAGCCCAAATCATTTTGTGGTTCTGTGCATGTATTTATCCACTTCTGCAGTGTTGCTCATTGGGGAGCCTTCCTCAACGAGGAGAATTGTAAAGGGCACAACAGTGAACTAATTTTCCCCTGGAGTGTGGAGCAAATAATTTTTCACCTGCTTTACTTGGGAAGACATCAGCAGCTGGGCTGTGAGAAGAGCAGGAGGATCTGCCTTGGCTTTCCTGCCTCTGCTGCTGCTGCTATAATCCATGTACTTTCACTGTGAGGCTGAAGGCATCTCAAATGATGGCAACATTCTTGAGATGATACACTGAGGACTCATATAAGCTTGAAAAGTAAAACAAGCTTGCAAAATCTTTCAGGAATTATATTGTTTGTGTGGTCTGTGAAGAAGCGAAGTTACTGCTTTTTCCCTCTGCATCCTCTTTCTGTAGGACATTTCTCAATAGATACTTGTTTATCCACTGTCTTGCTTAGACTAATATCTTTAACATGGGTGATAGCACAGAGATTAAGCTGGGCAACACTGAACTGAAGGTAAGTGGATGTGGAGAAATAGCTTTTTGTGAGATGCCTCCTGATTGCACATTAATACTGACACATTCTGAAAGCTTACTTGAGTCTTGAAGCATAATTCTCTACATGACTTAACATGGCCAGCCAGCATTATTATAGACCAGGATAATAATGCATATAATAAATGCATAACCTACTTGCTTCTTACTCCGTAATCCACTAACTTCAGAGTCGTGTTCTAGGATGTCCTAAGGTTACTGCACTGACAATTTCTAGTATGGGGTGAATCACTTAGAGCTTCAAGCTCAGAAACTCTTGAAAGTGCGTTTGCAGAAGAGTGTGTATTCATTTGCATTGTCTGAATACATATAGTTGCAGTAGGTGACATCTCAATAATCACATTCTCAAATGAAGCACATTATCAAACTTATATTGGGCATCAGACAAGCATAGTCCGATTTGAATTTCAATGGAAAGAACTGTTATAAAAAAAAGAAATGTTTTCTGCGGAGAGATAGTATAAAAATTACACAAGCAATACTTTAGGTTTTTTTTCTCTCTGTGTAATTCTGCCTGTGAATGGAAGAGGTAAGGAATTAAAACTGTTCCCCAGTCTTTGGAACTAAAAGGCAGTGTGTGAGTTGATTCCAACTTTTTACAGCACAGAAGTGAAAAGTATCAATTGAAGCTGTGCTGTTTGTTTGAGGTAACACTCAGATAAGGGAATGCATTTGATTAAACATCAAATCCTAAAAATCTGTAAACCTAATAAGTTAAGTGAACTACTATTGTCAACTTCAGACATACAATAGCATTCTGTTGCAATCATGAAATTAAGAGTATGAAGAGGTATTGGCCATCTATGTCTTTGGACAGACTCCAAACACTCAAAGTGAAGCATACATTTGTATGTCAGTTACTGCAAAGAGTGCTCAAATGACAAACATCCCATAATTGTCGTTCTCGATCTCCCAAGAAGCTCATATCTATAATTATAATCATTGTCTGGATAAAAAACAAAAACAAACAAACAGTGCAGGTTTACAGTAACTGGACAATTGATGCTTGTCTCCACTTCTGTCACTGAAGTGACAAAATAACCAAGTCATGCTCTCATCTGCTGCCTTATAATGCTACATTTGCCCTCACCTCAAGATCTTGCTGTAACCTACAATTATGTGTCATTAACCTTCCGTGGAACTGACCAAAGGTTGTTCAATTCAAGGCTGATTTGGGAATATGCCAAAAGTCTGAGGGTGGACCCTAACTGGCATTCAATGGAACAGGTTTAAGCAACTGTTTCTTTAAACAGCAAAGATTTTCCACCACAGGTAATAACTCTGTTAACCAGTGCTATGTGAAAATCAAGTCCTGAATACATTGGTGCAGAGAGGCATGTTATAGTGCCATCCAGACCATTTGGGTAGTCTCTGTCTTTCTGCTCTAACTGAAGAACCTTACATTGATTAATTCAGTAGAATAGTGTTTGTTTGAAAAAGGCTTTCAGGTATTGCTGCACAGGTTACAGGACTGGAGCAAGGAGAGGAAAAGGAGCCAGAGCTCTGTTTCAAAAAGATGAAACTCACTTGGTGAGAAACTGTGCTGAAGCTGCTGCCTTGCCCTGGAAGCAGTGAGCCAAGAGGATATGAAACGCAGGGATGCCAAGCACGGCATTAGGGGAACACACAGCCACAGCAGCTGCGTGCAGGTGGGAGGCACAACACACCCTGGGCCCAGAGCCACTGTGTGTAAAAGGAAGTGTTAGGAAGTGTTACCTTGTTCCACCTGTGTGTTCAGAGGAGAGGCTGTACTGAGTTCCAGACACCAGAGGTGTAGATCCCTGTGTGTGAGGTGGTCAGCCCAGGCTGTCTCTGCAGTCATGGAGAGAAGCAGGCACACTGAGGGCATAAGTTGTGTCAGCTGTTCCAGACACGTCCTTTAGGAGGAGGTGAGCCATGCCCTAGTTCCCTTTGTGCGCTGATTTGTTCTCTGTTGTCTGTAAAGGGGACTCCCCCACGACCAGTTCTGAGGTGAATTTCTACAATTACTAAGATGAAGTCTGCTTTCCAGATGCTGCACAAAACCAAATAGATTGCATTTGTTTTTCTAGCTGCACTTTTCTATTTATTTTCTCAGAGAAGGAGATGAAAAGTTTCCACTAAGCTGTGCCCTGCAGACTCCAGGATGGTGCTGGAACCATGAAAGCAAGAGGAACACAAAGCAATACACAGCAATGGCAGTGCTGAACATGTCACTGCCTAGGAGTAAAATTAGAGGACCTGCACAGACTACCTGAAATTTACCCTAAAACAAGATTGCCTGAACATGATACTAAACTGTTGAATTTTATTTTGTGAGGCTTTTTTTGGTTAGTTTGTTGGGTTTTTTTTCATTTAAATGAAACAGCAACTCAATATTTTGATTTCTCAAGATCACAAACCGAATGCCATCACAAACTTTTAGCCAAAATCTAATTCAAGCATCCACTGGCAGTGTAATTTCTGTGTGATATGTGTTTGCTGTCAGATACAAAGCAGATTTCTGAAGAGCAAAGAGTGGTAAGATAACTTGGTACACTGGTTACTTCATCTGGCGTAATTTCAAGGAATGCAACTTTAAATACCAGCCCATTCAACACTACTATCAAAGTTTTTCCTCCTAAACTTCCAGTTCCTGTAGATAAATGAGCAAATCCCTTCAGGCTGAAAGGACCATGAGAATGAAGTCAGCCTGCTAAGCTGCTGCAGAAACCTGAAGGGCTCCAGGGACGAAAGGTTGGGGGGAAGTGATGTGCTTTCCCACTCTCTGTGAGGGTGATGCAATGTGTTGTTATCCAGCACTACTTTTTTTTTTTTTTCCTATCTTCAGCTCAAGGGATCAACAAACACACCTGAAAGCAAAAGGGATGTGTTTAAACACAGGACATGTGAACAGATTCAAACCTCAGACTTAGAACAGGCAAGCAAAAAGACTGCATAAGGGAAAAAGGAGGCAGTTGTAGTAATTGCAAGGGCAAAACCATGCAGAATAATGAATCCAGCAATAAATTGCTGCCAGCACACACAGATTTCCAGTTAAGTCTGTGGGCTGTTCCACTGCCAAGTCCTGCCTGTTGAGGGGGGCACAATCAGGTAGAACATTTTTTTAAGGATTAAGTTCTCTTTCCAACTTGTCTTCTCTCCATATTTGGTTATGCTGTGGTGTGAGTGTTTGGCTGCCTGGCTGGTGAGCCAAGAGGGCTGATGCCTGTGTTTGCTTCTGCTGTATACTCCCACTTGCAGCAGTTCCCCTCACAGCCCCACTGACTGGCTTCATCACTCGAAGATTTGAATTGCTCAGGTCTGTAGCTGTTTGTTTTGCCAGTAGTGACTCATGCTGCTCCAGTATGGATGAAATAAAGTCAGATGGAAACTCTGAAAGCTCCATGTTAAAGTCAAAATGTCATACTCTGGAGGTAAAGATTATTCTTGCTGAAAAAAGGAGGAAGAATCAGCCCTGGAACTCTTTATAATGACAAATAAGGGCAATACATAATAAGTTCTCTTTTAATGCTCCTACATTAAACAGAAAAGGAAGGACTTTATTTGTTGTTTCCATTCAAAATGTTTTGGTAGAGAGCAAGGTGTCCGCCACCGGTTGTGCTTGGACCCTTTTCCACAGTTAATCTCTGTGGATCACCCTAAAACAAAGGAGTCAAGAAGCCCAATTAATGTAGCTCAGAAAGGGAGGATACCTGGAGAAAAGAAGGCATAGATAGATCCCTTGGTTGTGAAACCCTCAGTTAGGTGCCCCCCTCAGAGCCCATTTGCAGCTGCTCCCATCTCTTGGAGCATCTGAGTGTACTTCCGGGACTAGAAGCCTCCTTGAGCAGTATGGGGTTAGGCAAAAGCAAAGCTGGCTAAACCCCCTGTTGGGCACATGCTCCTGCTTATAATTTTAAGTGATTGTCTGGAATTTAATCTATTTTTCAACTACAATTAGCATAAACTGGCACTTCCTCACCATTAGTGCTGAAACTTATTTTTGTCATGAACGAAAAACCAGAGAGGTATAATAACAAGTGGAAGAGGATAGTCTTGCCTATTAGTCAGTGCATGTAGCCAGGTTCTTTTAGAAAACAGTAATTAAGCATAAATAGATTAGATCATAGAATCACAGAATATCCTGAGTTGGAAGGGACCACAAGGATGATTGAAGTCCAACTCCTGCCCCTGCACAGGACACCCCAAGAACCACACCATGTCCCTGAGAGCATTGTCCAAGCTCTTCTTGAACTCTGTCAGGTTGGTGCTGTGACCACTCCCCTGGGGAGCCTGTACCAGTGCCCAGCCACCCTCTGGGTGAAGAACCTTCTTCCTGATATCCAACCTAAACCTCCCCTGACACAGCTTCAGGCCATTCCCTCAGGTCCTGTCACTGGTCAGCACAGAGAAGAGATCAGTGCCTGCCCCTCCTGTTCACCTCACAAGGAAGTTGCAACTGCAATGAGGTCTCCCCCCAGCCTCCTCTTCTCTAGGCTGAACAGACCAAGTGACCTCAGCCATTCCTCATTCAGCTTCTCCTCAAGGTCCCTCACCATCTTCACGGCCCTCCTTTGGATGCTCTCTAATAGTTTAATGTCTTTCTTATATTGTGGCACCCAAAACTGCACACAATATTCAAGGTGAGGCTGCCTCGGTGCAGAGCAGAGCGGGACAATCCCCTCCCTTGCCCGGCTGCTGTTGCTGTGCCTGATGCCCCCCCGGACACACTTGGCCCTCCTGGCTGCCAGGGCACTGCTGACTCATGGTCACCTTTCCACTGACCAGGACTCCCAGGTCCCTTTCCATGGCACTGCTTTCCAGCATCTCGTTTCCCAGTTTGTATGTCTGCTTGTGCCATTCTGGGTGCAGAATCCAGCACCTGTCTTTGTTAAACTACACGCAGTTGGTAGATAATTCCAATCTTTGCTGGAAATGATAGGCAGGAACTAGAGGACACACTGAGAGTATTAAATGTACAGGAGATTCCTAGTATGATTTTGTATGTCAACTGGAAGAAGGGGATTATTCCAAGGGGAGGGTAAAAATGCAACCACAAACATTCATTAAAAAAAATTAAAAAACTGATCATTTAAGGTGTAAGAGGTTGCTCAGAGTTAGCTGGAGGGTTTAATTACCCTGCATTTCTTGGATGAGTAAGCTTCTTGACTTCTTTTCAATGTGCTGACCAGAGGACATATGTAAGCTTCACTGTATTTAGTAAATACCTTAGGGTAGATGAATTCCAGGTGACATCCACATGGTTTCATGCAGCAAAACAGTGACATGCCATCGCCATCAAGTTATCATCACACAAATTGTCAACATGGCCATGTTATTCACTAGTGAGTGTGACACCTTAATGACATGGAGTGACATTTTGCTCCTTTTCCACGCCTATAAGTCTCGGAAGTGTGGCTCCTTCCTAACCTAGTTTTAAGTCCCATCGCTTCTTTTGTTTTGACACACAAGCATGACTCTTGCACACACACTACAGAGCAAGCAGTCCCTATTAACTATATCTCCAAATTTTATGAAGGCCTAACACAGAAGGAGCTGGACACCAAAGGATCCTGAACAGCAATAGGCCCTGCAGAGGTGGTCCAAATTTGGGCAATCTCTGATTAAAGCTTTAACCGTATTACATTATGCCATGTTCAACAGCTGAAGTGAATTTGAAGCTCCAAATGCATTAAGCTGTACGCTTAAGGAAGGAGCTAGAAATACTCCTGTACAATTCTCTCTGGGCTAGGGAGTCAGATGTGTCCATGCAGACCAGCAAAGAAAACGTCTCCCAGTCAGTCAGCAAGACAATGGGACATCCTCTATTTAACCATATCAGTAAGAACTGTGCAAACTACGGGTGAGGATTGAAAGTCAGGTAAGTGCTCAGCTAGAGATTTGTTATCCTTAGATGAAAGGAAGTGACATTTGGTACACATTAGCTTAGAGAACAACAGCAAGAAACTGTTGTTAACCTTGCACAGGACTGGTATTTCAAGAACACGAGTTTTAGAGGTTTGCTTGTTGAATTTATTCAGTCTCCACTTATGCTCATTACATATAGATGGTGCTTCATCTCCACATAAGGCTCCAGATTTCTCACATTTATGTGTGATATGCTCCATACCTTAGCACTTTGAAGTCCTGTACCCATTGATGTCTTTGCAGCTATGCATAGACATACAATTTTAAGACTTCTTTTATATTTTCAAAAGCTCTCTGCACTAGGGGATCACATCTAGTTTATTATCCACTCGGCTACTAATTTCTTTGGTATCTGCGCTTTGCTTGCTGGAGATCAGGAGAGTCAACCAAAGATATAAATAAAAAACACAGTCTAGGCTTAAATTTATTTTCTTCATTCAGGTAGCAAGTTAAATATGTTGTACAGTAGATGAGGTTGTTGGACAAAGTAAACGTAAGTGTTTAAAAGAGAATATTTTAATGCTTGATCTGACATTAACTTCCAAAAGATGAAATACTTATTCACATAGCTATTCAATTTAACTTCACTAAAAAAATCGTTTCGATTCAGTTTCTTGCAATGATCATGCTGATTTTATGGTAACATCTGAAGGAAATAAGAAAAGTTAAAGCTCTGTTTCTTCCACTATGTAGACATACATTTCTATTATTATGCTTCAGCTTACCAAAAAGATATGTGGCTTATAAAAGGACATCTGTGATAAAAAGCCAGCATATACCTCTCAGTATTTCTGCTGTTAACTGCCCTGACCTTATGAATCTGCAAGGATGCTATAACTAAAAATCTGAGTGTTCTTCATGTAGGCACACAATCCAGCATGGAGATTGAAAGCATTATCTAGAGGGTCTTATAACTTTTATAAAAATCTGTGTGAGCAGTAAATATTCACAGCTAATAGAATGCCCTTAGAGCAGAAGATGCTAATGTTTCCTGGGAAACAGATCGAACTTGTTTATTATCCACACAGATACCTCTCTGCCTATGAAGAAAGTGCCTCCAAAGGAAAGCACAAATATAACACTGAAGAGTTTGAAATGCATTGTCTTAAGGTGTTTTCTTACTACTTTTGAACAGTATAATTTTGAAGCCATACATTCTAACCAAAATAGCTGATAACACAAGTTAATCCATGAGCTGATGGAAGTGTTTCATTACTCTTTCTTTGATAACTCTCAGTGCCTTGTTCTTACACTGACAATGTCTATTTTCTTTTACTTGTGGCTTTTTTATTATTTGGGTGTTTATTATTTTTTTCTTATTGTATTTCTTAAATAATTTGTGGTTTGCAATCTGATCTTTTTTGACATGCTCCTTAGGACCAGGTACAGTTTGTAATTGAGTGAGTGAGAAAAACAGAAGTGAAATGATGGTCCACTGGTAATTAAGTAAATAAAGGAGATGAGGTAATTAACAGGAAACTGATTCTATTCTTGTTTGGCATATATTTTATGCCATGAGAAAGAGGACTCTTTTTCTGTGTTTGCTGTTAGATGCAAATATCAGTGATCACTGCAGTCCAAATGCTGTGTAGCAAAGGGTTTGGAAAGAAGTGTGAGCTACCACTATGTGTTGTGCATTTCTGCTTCACATTTCAGGCAAGATATCCTGTTTGGTGATTTACATCGAAGTAATATTTGTTCCATTTACTATATCTAGAGTGATACAAAACCAGATATAAAAATAATAGATAACATATCTGATACCCTGTCTCTGAGCAAAGATCCACTAACCAAAAATCCCAACCCTTTTGCAGGATTTTTTGGATACCTTATTTCATCAGTCAGTGTTACCTCAGCAAATAATGTCTTTCAACAGCTAATGATGTAAGCAGGTGGGATTTCTTGCTGTGAGTCAGCTTCATATTCGTGCACTTGCACTTCATTAGCATTTTAGTACAGGTGAGGAGGGAAGTGACTCTCCCAGTTCCTGTACTTAGCCTTGGCCTGAGAGAGCACCAATTGGATCAAACTCCAGCCAAAAAAAGCATTCAGTCCATGGAGTAAAAGAATCCCTGAGGTAGGGATTTTGGGCATGTTCTGTAGAGCCTCTCCTCCTGCTCTGCACTGATTGCTAATGTAGACATGGCCTCAGAGTGCTCGGTGTTTCTACTTCGGTAAAATGCTGGTGAGTGTTTTGGTGGCCAAAATACATCACCTCTGACAGTATATGTTTCTTTAAAACAAAAGGTGTTGGGGCAACAGACCGTATTAATGGAGGGAAGTGTTGGCAGGATAATTGAAACAATTCAGTACCAGGGAACTGACTGCAGTGTGGAGGCAGGGGGCTTTTTGATTGACTCAGTTCCAATTTCTTACAGGATTTTAGCTTTTTCTATATACTAAGCTAAGAACTAAGGTGTTTTAACTTTATCAAAAATGTATTTTAAAGTTATTATTCTGTTTCCAAATGAGAATATATTACCTCAAAATAAAAAAATACAAAAACTAAACCAACAAAACAACCAACGAATGAACAAAAACAATTTATCCTCTAAATCCATGGAAAAAACATCCACGATTTTGAAATACCAGAGTTTCTTACAGGACTAGATTTCATTTTCAAGGAAGCTCTTTTCTTAAATTATTTCTGAACTGGCACAACTATACCAGATATGGCCAAGTACGTTTCAGAACAAAACCATACACTCCAATTCCTTTCAATAGCTGCTGCCACCTTGCAACCCCTCTATCTGCTGTGAGCTGTTATTTCCCAGGAAAAGGAGGCAGAAAATTAACTTGTACATCCAGATTTGTGGCAAATGCCCAAGAACCCTCACCTTTGCTCCCATTAGCTTGTTCTCCTGCCAAAAAATTCGACAGTGCTCTGCATTCACGAAGTTTTGTGCATTTCCGAAGAGTCAAAGAAAACAAATTTCCTTCTAGTAGTGCAGGCTCTGCCACTTCCAAGGAGGCACATTTCTGAGCAGGCAGAACAGCAAATATTCCCTTCCTTTCCTCAACTAATGCCCTGCCACCACCCACAACATTTGGACTCCTCCCAGGGTCGAAAATGACAGTTGTTTCTCTTCTCAACCTGAAAGATGTGGCATTAAAAACATTAACATGAAGGTGTGTGAATCTTGGAGAGCACAGAGCTTACCTGCCCTGCCAAGGAAGTGGAAAGATTTATAGTTTCTAATTTATTTGGGTTGCACATCTTTTAATGTGGTAAAAATTATATTGCTTTTTAAAATCTTGCTACTGCTGTTCCCAGACAGGAATAAGCAGATGCTACAACGTGATTTTTCAGGGTAGTCACACAGCAGTGTGCGCAGGGAATTTAGAGCTTGTACAACAGTTGGTCAGTTCTCATGATACAAAATCTCTGTGCAAGGCTTTGGACATTCTGGTAGAATATCTCAGGTCAGGAATGGGCTTTGCATTTGACACCAGTTATGGCCATTTGTCTGCAGGCATTCTGGTTTTATTGGGCAGTCTTACCTCAGTTTCTGTGCAACTTCTCCCTCTTGCCACCCAGCAGACAGGTTAACATTTCCAGTAGAACAAAACCCTCCTGTGATTTCAGCTGGGACACTGAGAAAGAGAGGGATCCCCTCAAGGAAGCAAGGACCAGAGTGGGGGAAAGATGCTCAGAGTGGGGAAAGATCAGGGCAGTGGTGCTCAGCTGAAATGGTTCAGAAAAAAGCAAACCAGAGAATGTTTTTCATCATTACACCTTGAGCGATGACAGCTGAGGCTTGATACCATGAATACATGAGAGGCAGTGGGATGATTTGAGGCCTGACTCAGCCTCCTGGTCAGCAGGGGTGGAAGTGCTGGGGCTGACCTGCCGTGGCCATTTGGGTAACCCAAAGGCAATAATCTCATTTGAGTAATTTCAAGGTTTTTAACAGTTTCTTAATCTGTGGGTAGCCACCCTGCTGTGTCATGCTTTTTAGGGAGAGAGAAGCATCTTCTCCAGGAATGGCCTGCTTCCTTTTCTCCTGGCTTAGTTTCAGCAGCTCCTTTTCCTGCCTTTGCTGGGCATGGAGATAAAAAAGAATGATATATGTGTATATATATGTTTAAAGTTGCTGTTTATACTGGAGAGAAAGGAGAAGGTTGATATATTAGCAAAAAATTAAAGAACTTCCTGAAGGTCGTATTAAGACATGCTTCCTGACACCAGCTTCTGTTAGTGAATGGACTCTCAGACTGCTTTGGAATTCTGCCCATGTCTAAGAGCTTTCTCTTAACCCTTGGCTGGACTAGTTTTCAAAAGTCAAATTGCAGACAAAAAAAATCAGTTTGCCAACATTGTGCACAAAGCACACGTTACTACTAACTCTTGCTAAAGAGCAGCCAATCACAATGTCCTGTGACTCAGTTATTCATAAACTGGTCTAATTTTCCTGTGAAAACTATAAAGAAACTTTCTAATTGCTCGTACACAAATGCTTTTTTGATCAGCTCAGCTCTATATTTGGAATGAGCTCTCATGAACCCGTTGGCAGTGAGTCCTTCTCATATTTATATTTTTCATTCTGTCTGAGTTTAGGGGAAACGTGTCATTTATAAATTGGCTTATTATAGCTTTGAGTTGAGCTCATATGGGGAGCACACTGATCTAAATTAGAGTCCTTCATTATTTTAAATTGTAGCCCTAACAGAAGAGCTAAATACACAATTATATACTCATAATAACATGACTCTGGCCGAAGGGCAGTGGGGAGGTGTAAGATGCTGAGTGAGCCAACTGGTCAAGCAACAACAGAAGTCCTTTGTACAGCCAGCCATTTTCCCCAGGGTGTCCTTGAAACCCAAAGACCACTGTTTACATTAGAAAACCTTCCCACAGAGGAAGCCCAGGCTGGGTTTGAGCACTGGCTAGCCTTACGTGGGGGCTTCTCCCTCCCTTCACAGCTCTGGTGATACCTGGCAGCCCTGGCTTGGCTCTGAATATTGGACTGGCCTTTAGATGTCAGCTCCAGTCCATAATGCCCACCTATCCCTGTGCACAGGAAAATAGCTGACTGTGACAGTGCATTACTGATGGATTTCCATCACAGTATTATGCTGGGTCTCTGGGACTTCAGGTTAAAATTTATGATGTTTTTAATGAGATCTGGGATGCTTCTGCTCTGGGGAGCTGGAAGCTGAGCACAAGCAGACAAAAGCACTTGATGCTTACTAGACACCCTGAAGGATAGGTCCTGCTTGGAAAAGTCTCATGAACTGAGAGTTAAGCATTCACAGAAAAAGAGGAAAGATAGCAACAAGATGTAGGTCATGCTCTGGAAGAGCAGATTAGGGATGGATCATTTGCAAATGCCATCCAGCTGGCAGCCAGTCTTGCCCTCCTGGTAATGAAATACATTCAGCATTTGCTATCAGTATGAACACAGTTTAAGATTATGTATAGGCTGGACTTGCAAAGCATGACTTTTCCAAAGGCACAGAATTTTTTAGCTTGTCTTCCTCACACATTTAGAAGTATGTACACAGCCATCGATGCGTACTGCAGTGCAGGATAGGGTAAGATGTCTATCACATTAGTTATTGAGATAGGTAAAGATATTCTTTATTCCAAAGCTCCATTTCATCAGGATTATGAGACATTTCTGATTTGTATCTCGTAAGATACCTATACACATGCATTTATAGAATGTCCTTAAAATATATCTCATCAAAAAAGTTGATGAACCCAGCTCATGAAGTACTGCAAACCTCCACACTACTGCACATTTAATGAGGGACACAGCAGAACACGAGCTCAGATTTAACTTTGCTGTGCTTAAACTGCTTCTCAGTTAGAGCAATGCAAGGGGGATTAAAACAGGAGTCCAAATTGTTAGACTAATTGCCCACTGGAAGAGGAAGAAGGGGATTGCAACTTTCCCTCCTAATTTGTTTCTCCCTCTTCCTATCAGGCTGGACAACTTCTCTATGTGAGTGCTTCTGCACCCCACAAAAGGATAACACAGCCTCCATGCACTGAGTTCCCTGTGAGAGATAATGTTCTCTGGGTCTGCTCCAGCCCCAGGGCATAGCCTGAAGCAAAGGATGTAGTGATGTTTAATTTGCATGACCTACTCCTTTGCAACTAGAAAACCAGGCCAAAAATAATTGCCTCGGGGTCTTTCCATTGATTCTTGCTTGAAGGTGCTGTAAAAATACAATACAAGATATATATTCAAGCACCACTCACAGATCCAGTTCCGAATAGACTGAAGAAGAGAGGAAAGGAAAGTGTCAAGAAAGTCAGGGCACCCACGATTACATGTGTATTCAAAGTATGAGTATTAAAAAAATAGGAAGAGGAGAGCTTAAGCTTGAGTAAAGCTCAGCTGCAATACACAGTAACCACATCATATTTCACACACAAATCCATGAGGAAATAGATCTTCTCCTCAAATTCCCTAGCTGGCACATTGTCAGAGGCCACTGTTTCCTTCACAGCTTCTTCTACATAAGAGTCTGTAACATCACCATTTTTCTCAGCAGTTACACACACTTATCTGATAAAGATTTCCCAGCGTTTATCTGGATACGTTGGGACGTTCTGACCTTGAACGAGAATGTTCTGCACTTCCTGTCAGCCAGAGGCTTTTTTTTAAGTGGGGTGAAAGGAATGCATGCTGTGGGAAAGCAGGCACTTCGGGAGTCGGTTATTCCTCCCTGCCATGAGGTAAGACCAAGGAGACCTTGTGCAAGAGCAGGGACCTGCGGGAGGTTCGGTGCCAGAGCACGGCTCAGTCTCACGCCGGAGAGAAGGGGTTAGTGCCTCATTTGTCAGTCCCGCTGAGCTGCCGAGAGCCAGAGGGCAGGGATTCCCACCAACCCGAGTCACTTCAAAGGGATATGCTAAATATATGCAAAGGCTGTGAAATCAGATGCAATAGGGAAAGGGAAGGCTGGTTATCTGTGCACCTTCTAGAAGGCTGTGCTGTGCCGTGTCCTCAGGGGGGAAGAAAAAGGCTCCTCGGGACACCATGTGCACTGGGTCATGCTTGCTGTGTCCTTGCTTCTAAGCAGAGCCAGTTAGTCTTTTTTTTTTCCTTTAGCAGTAATATTAGGGCTAAAATCAAGAGAAAAGAAAGTCTGTTGGCTCAGATCAGGACGAATTAGTTGTCAGAGCTTTCTTGTCAAGATAGGGGGAAATAATTGTTGTGGACAATACAAGAATTCAATCATGCTTATGGATAGTAGGGGCCAGTATTATGTTGCCATGCATTTTATGCAAGGACATGGCACATTCTCGTGTTCATTATCAGTCAAAACTCTGATTCAATAAAAGATGAAAGAATTACATTAATCCACGTCCCCTGCTATTTTGGAGGACAGTTGACGTCTGATCGCAAAGTGCTCAGAGGTGCGTGGTGACCCTGCGCAGAGGAAATGGAGAAAACAGGTCTCCTGGTGCCCTGAGTGAAATAGTTATGCAAGAACCAGGCACAAACCACTTCATTATCTAGGGCAGGCACCGTCCCCAGGGAAGGGAAAGGCAGGGAGCTGGAGGCCAGAAGGAGAGGTGTTGTCAGGGACTGGAGCGTGCAATGCAATGTGGCAGCAGAAGACAGCGACCAGAGAGGCTTCTTGTCAGGGAGGAGAGATGAGTAACTCTGTCCAGGTGACTCGGCTGAGGTGTGACCAGCAAAACTGCACCGAGGTCTGGGTACCCCTCTTCTAGAAAGCCAAGTCTGCTTTCTAGTTTCTGTCAAATGCCTGACCAGTGGGAGGTCAAGTGATGCCAGCAATGTTTTCTGAGCTGGGAAGACCGACTTGTCCAAGGTGGGAAAACCAACTTGAAAAAAATTAAGAGAGCTTGGGTAAGCTACAGGAAATTTCTGTGACAAGATTATTTGAAGGGTGGAGGTGAAAAAGGGAGATAAGTCATCTAAGGCAGAGCAAGCACTATATTATGTATTTGTACAGCACTTAAAGAGTGATCAGACATTTTATAGAACAAATAAAAATCCATGGTCTGAGACCCTTATGCTCTAGTCAGAGGCATAACAGGATGCACGACTGAAAGAGTGAAAGGCAAGAAAATGGAGATTGAGAGATATAATAACAAGTAATACGCTGAAACTAAGACAGGACAAACTTAAATTGAAATTAAAATTCAAATAAATCATTAGGGCCATTGCAAAATCATCCAAGAAAACTGCTTAAATATTCCATTTATCACACCTGAGCAAAGTGTCATGTATAGTATCACCTGCAAAATGTGTGAAATTATTTCTCCCTGGAGGAATGCACAAACTGTTTCACACAGGAGAAGGAACAGAGATGGGGTCTCAGCAAGGGGAATACAGAAACAATGCAAACAGCAGAGCGCTGGACACAAGCATTGGTCTCGATGGACATTGTCTCATTTGCCCACAGAAAATGCAGAACAACCACTGTCATATGAAGACCCATTACACCAGTGATATGTCACTCAACTGGGGTTCTCATAAATACCAAGAGTGTTTCTGGAAGCTTGCTCTGTTGTGTCAAGCATAAAGGCTGGGCCTGTATCCTGATTTCCAGAGAGATTTGGGCTTGATCCTTTGTCTTCTTGCTTCCCAGTAAATCATCTAATACCATGAAACCTGTAATACGATTGTGTGTCCCAACACTACCATCACACTTACTTTATAGCTGTTCAAAAGACAACCTAGGATGCAAAATAGCTGTTCTTTAGTAACATTTTTCTCTAATATTGAAATATTGGATGCACACAGGACCATCTTATAGGAATTTTATGCCAGGAAGTCCACTGGTGTAATTGCTAATTACACAAGACCTAGATTGGGATCAGCTCTCAGGGCAACTTTATTGATTTCCTCATTCTATTTCTGATTTCTTACACTCATTCCTCACTGACTTAGCAGCAGTGAAAGTAATGATCAATGTTAATGCCTAGAAAAGTTGAGGCAGAGAGAGAAAAAGACTTCCCTCACATTCAGCACAGCAAAATACCCCTGGGAGTAAACTGGTCAACATCTTCATCACTAGGTGAAGTAACGATGTTTGCAACATATGCCATCTTTCAAAAAAATTTTCATTGTTCTGCTTTATAAGTCATATTCCACAAGTAAACACATTTGTCAAGAAATTGGTGCATCATTCACAATTTTGTTTCCCTACAGAAACTTCCTTAGGACTCTAGGAGCTGATGTTCCAGAACTGACAGAATGGTCCCAGTAGCATAGAAAGTTTTTTCCAGTGTGGCTGAGCCTGAACACACTCACTTTTGAACAGATAGGATAAACAGAACAGATAAAGCTTGCCATCTAGAGGAACTGTACAGAAATCCAATTTTCTTTCTTCTGAATCTGTTCTTGCAGTTACACATGTGAGGGTGAGCAGACCAACAAGAGCAAGTGACATATTTTAGTATTGATCATAACTTGCCAACTACCAAAGAGATTGGAACAAGATGATAGGGAGACTTGCCTTCAATTTTTTTTTTTTTTGCCATCCAATTTCTCCCTCCTTTTGCACCCAGTATAAAGATCCCTGCTCCATCTTGCTCTCACAACAATTCCATGGTGATATGCCCTTCCTACTGCTTTCTGTGCAATAATCAGAAGGGACAGCAGAAGGGAGAATCCCTGCCCTGACATTTTGGTGAGGTGGAGTCTGGAAAATAGGTGAGGAAAATGCCTCAAGGGATTGAAATATCAGTCCAGGACATCATTCTCTGGTCACCACAGACAGTCAGTCTTTAGACCATGAAGAAGGTCACAGGGACAGAAAAGGATCCAGGCCACAATCTGGCCTGAAAAATGCAGTTGATAAAGCAAGGGTAGGATGGTACAGCTGTGTCCTGCTAAAATCTCAGAGGTACATTGCAGTCCCTGGGCAGGAGATGCCTCTTGGTGGGAGTCACAGAGCATCCACGTGAGACTTGCTTGGTAAAGTTGATGGGATTCCCAACCCTGCGTGTGGATTGGAGTGGAAGGAAGGTGACCATGGTGGGCAGGCATGAATGCATCCAGGCAGCAAGGCCAAGGAAAGTCAGGTCTCCTGCTCCTACTCCTGGCTGTGTGCAATCCAGTCGAGGCTGCTGTGCTACTCACCCAGGCCAAACACACAAAGTGACTCCCAGCTACTTTCTCTTGCATAAGAGTGTGTTACGTAAGCACCAGCCGTGGTGCAATTATTTGTCTGGATGCAGCACTGGGCACAAGGTCAGTGACAGTTTGTTAAATTGCCTCAATTTCAGACCTTAGCTTCTGCCTCGAGTGCAGATGCTTCAATGAGATTATGAGAAGAGTGAGTACCACTCTCATTTCACTGGATGGAAAGGAATACGTTCTTCCAGCTTCAGGCACAGCAAAAACAGTAAACAGAGCTTCACATGAATTTCCATTACATCTGGTAGGGAGAACTTAATATGATTAAGCAAATGGCCCTGTCGTGCTTCTTTTGAAATCAAAAGTTCTGCAGTTTACAGAAATCAAGAATAGAAAAACGTTCACTGTGCTTTTGCCTTTTCACACTCACACTGATATCAGAAGAGTCACATCGATGGGAGTCAGTGAGATACTGCCAACTTACACCAGGGGCGGGCGCGACTGATCATGAGCTGTCATCCCTCAGGCTCAT